>NC_135734.1:24100000-24402500 GCF_041903045.1 Epinephelus lanceolatus | reverse complement strand
GAAAAATAAAAGCACCATTGGGTGACATTTTTATTTTAAACAGGAAATATTTACAGTAAATATGAAGACCACAATAGTTCCCATCAGACTTCACACTTATTAGTGTGGTTGGTGAATGCATGTTTGCATGTTGCTTGAGTCAAGGAAAAGATTTTGAGTTTCATCCTATTCCTTATTGTAAGTACAGTCAGCATTCAACGACTGGCCAGCTCACTCAGTGTAGGTCCATGGTACAGGCAGACAATCCAAAAACGCATCTGAGGCACTCTGACTGTAGTTAAAAATTCTTTATTCATACATGGATAAACCACCGTGTTTCGACTAGAGTCTTCATCAGGGTGTAAATAATCAGAAAAGACATTTTGTGTCTTTCTTCAAGTCAACATTTTTTTTTGGCTCCTGTTGTCCTATCTGTGATAATAATTTTAAGTATTTAACTCTGACTCGGTTTTCCATCTGATCTCTCCCCACTGACAGAGCTACCTGGAGGAACCATGTGCCTTGGCAAACACAGTCCTGTGGTTTTTAGAGAAAGAGAGGGAAATCCTGCAGAGTGCCGATCTGGCTGAACAGGTTGGGGCAACATTTCATAAACTTATCGCACGTAATGGAAAGGAAACACCCTGCTGCACATAAAACATTTCATGAAAACAGCTTGGGTATATAAATAGTTACACACATACTGCTCTTGAAAATGGAAGTTGTCACTGGGTATTTTTTTTTTTTTTTTTTTTTGTATGACTCATATGACTCAATGGTCATCCCCCAAAAGTGCATGTGCTGCTTGTCTGCAGTATTCTGACTCAAATCAAAACTCTTAAATATTTAAAGCCAAGTTTACAAAGGATATGTTCAAGGTGTACATTGTGAATTTCCATTATATGTTTTGCGGGTTTAAACTCTTCTGAAAAATGTATTTGCAGTTATTTAGAAAGCTCCACATGTACTGAAGACAAACTACCAGACTCAGCGTGTGGGCTAGAAAGCAGCAGCCAATTTGACTCTCACTTATTCTTGGCACTGCAACAACAGCATCACGTGAATGACTCTTAATCTCTAAACCTGCTCCTCCCTCTCATTTGCTTTATCTCAGGTCCAGTTTTTGCATGTAGAGCAGGAAGCCATGGAGACAAGCAGCCAGCAGGACCTTGAACGTAAAATGGCTGGCCTCAGGAATGAAGTGCAGGTGCAGATTAATTTTGCTTTATGATATTATGTCGTGCCTCATAGATGAAAGATGTTGCAGTTCATCCATTATTTTTTCTCTTGACTACAGTGCATGGAACATACAATGCTATGTCTGGAGGAACAGCAAGATGAGTTTGACTTTAAATACCAAACCCACAAGATGGAAGGCAAGCAAATTAAAAATATCTGGTCATATTTGCCTGTTGTGACAGGATGAGTAATAAATGGCCTGAATCACAGCTAAATGTTCTCCTTTGTGTTTGATCTGTCTTATATGGAAACTGTGACCCCACTGTGGAAACTTTTATGCAGCTGTGGTGGATGAAGCTGTGAAGAAAGAACAGATGAAAGTCCTTCAGCTACTTGTCAACAGACTGAATGAATGTAGAAAGGTATGAAGCTATCAGTATTCTGAAGTAAGACCCTCATCTCCTGAGTCAGATTATTTTCCTAATTATTTATTTATTTTTGTCTCATACAATCCTCTTCTTAGAGCACACTGACAGACCTCAGTAAGCTCCTGGACAGAACTGATGACCTGATCAACACGCTGGTGAATAAGGAGCTGGTGGAGTGGCAGAGGAGGCAGCAGAAATCCTGCATTGGTGCTCCAGACAATGTTTGTCTGGATCAACTGGAGAAGTGGTATGTTCATGTCCAGTTGCTCTGCATTAGTTTTAATCTTTGGCATTTACTGTAAAAGTTAGATCAATAATCCCTCTGGAAATTAAGTGCGAGGCTGGAGAACAGACTGCTGTTTTATAGCTGGAATTTGAGACTTTCCCGGAATCACCACCACTATTACTGTCTCACATCCATGGTCTTTTTTTGTTGGATTTTTCTGTTTGTTTTTTTTCTGTTGTTATTTTAATGTTATCTCAGGACAGGAACATCTTGAGAGAATTCCCTCAAATTTAGTCCAAATTTCCACTTACATTTTATATCCAAAAAGTTGAAGGTCAGCTTCACTGTGAAGTGTTGTGCAAAAACACTTTTCTGGCCACCACTCAGGAACAAAAGGCGAGACATTCAATCAGATACTGAATTGTTGACTCTAGTCTTGGATGCCCACCTTCAAATCGTGCTGATTGTATAGATCTGTGCTGCCAGGGGAGAGATGTGTGTGAAACATCGACTTTTTAGAATTTGTAGCTTCTTTGCAACAAGCTCCATATTTGAAGCATTCATGTTTACTGTAATGGTAACACATGGGTCTGCAAAGACACGGATATAAACTGCAACTTGACTCATTGGCAAAGGCAAACACCCGCAAGGTTGAAATTTTTCCCCTTTTATAAGACTTGTGTGAACATAATCATGTTTGCTCTTTTGCTCTTGTTCTGCAGGTTCACCTGTGTGGCAGAGTGTCTGTTCCAGGTGCGAGAGTTTCTTGGTAAGCTGGACGAGCTGGTAGGAAAAGTGTCCTATGACAACGACCCTGTGAAGGCCCAAAAACCTGTGCTGCAGAAGAGAGCAGATACTCTTCTAAAAGACTTACTCAAGAGGTCTGTCTTCCTGGACACACTGTCTTACACCCCCTTGCTCTCTCATGGTTTCCTTGTAAAATTTCCTGACATTTTTGTTTTACCTTTTCTTGAAGTTCCTTTGTGGTTGAGTCTCAGCCAGCCATGCCTCAGGGGAAAGGACCACTGGTGCTCCGCACAAACGTACAGTTCTCTGTCAAGACCAGGTCAGTGTGCCAGTCAAGACAATCACCGCAATGCTGTGTATTTATCTGAATTCAGTTTTAGTACATGTTTGTGACATAATCTATATGTACAGACTTTTCTGGTTACACACTGATCATTTTGATGTGGTCATCAGCATTAGAGTGATAGCATGTTGGATCACTGACACAAACAGACCAAAACACAAGGTTGTTGTTAAGCTTAACCCACCTGAACTCATTTATTTTGGGCTGTAGAGGATTGTAGTTCACCACATAAACATTACAGCAGTTCTGAACTTATCTGAGGATAATAAGGAGGACATTGATAGGTTGAACCAGCATTGCATAATTTCAGATGTAGCCTAGTTAGAAATTACTTTCAAACTTATGTCAGAGTTTAAGTGCTACTAACATTTTAAGGGTTGCACCAGCTGAAATAGTTGAAACGTAGGCAGAAGTTACAACTGATGTCTTACACCTAACCCTTTGGTAGGTGTAAAGTCCTCAGTAAAACCGCGGTTGTCATGGTGCATTGTTTTGAAAGGTGGAATAACTTGGAGGATGAAAAGTAGGCAATGTGTGCCTTTTATTCTTAAAAAAGAAATGCTTAAAATTGAGTGGGTTTGTCTGTAAACATGCAGAATCAAGGGCACACACATAAGATAATACTTATAAGTAAGTGGGCAATTGCATATGAATATATACTATGTGGCATTGGCAAGCAAATATATCAGGGTAGATAACTTTCTAATAAACAACTACTGATTAATAACAGTTTTTCAGTGCAGGCTATCATTATTTACGTGTTATAACTTTACAATTTCACCTGCTCGATTAAAAGACTGTAATTGACAGTTTCACCACTCGATGTCACTGTTGTTGTTCTGCATTAGCTGTAGGTTAAGGTTGTACAGTTAATAACTGATCATAATGTTTTGTTGTCATTTACGTACCTTTTTGTTGTTCTTTGGTGATTAATGTCAGATATTTATAGCTGTTGGAGAGAGTAGGGCTTTTCCCTGATTGGCCATGTGGAAATGAAAATGTAATGGTTAGTGTGGTCTTTACATCACAGTTGCTAAGAAGTTGACGTCTCCGTGGTGGAACCAAACATCGACACAGCTTTCCGATCAAACTAACTAGTTTTAATGTATTGTTTAGTGTGGACTTTGCACCCTAACTTAAAGGAATATTTCAACCAGCAAAAAAAACATTTGTATTACAGTTACTCACCGTGTGTTACCTTGAATTCATGAGGAAAACTTTTTCTCACATGCTTCCATAATTAACTGAGAATCCAAACATTCCTCATGAATTAAAGTAAACAGGGATGGTGTTAAACAAAAGCAAAACATCCATTTACAAGCTCTCACACAACTCATGCAGTGTAATTTAAGTCATTAAACTGTTATGATTTAAAACATGTCAGTAGAAAACAGTCTCATATTTTCAAAGTTCTAAAATCTCACACTCAACTTGGTATTTTCAGGCTTCTTGTGAAGTTCCCTGAGCTGAACCACTCCATGAAAGTGAATGTTTCCATGGACAGGTAAGAGTTACTTTTACTACACTCACTGCAAACTGGTAGCCTTCTTGACTTCAGACAATAAATGATAATGTTTTGTGGTCTGTTTTTCCTCCCCCTTGAAATTAGGGAGGCTCCTCAGATCAAAGGGTGAGTAGTTGATTTATAGAACTTAAGCTTTCACATGAAGTAGTAATTATAGCATAACTTTTATACCTTTTGCCATGATGTGACTTTGTTTTTATTAAACCTGGTATGTTTGTAGATACCGACGTTTTAATATCCTGGGGACCAACACAAAGGCCTTAAACATGGCAGAGAGCCAGAGTGGAGGCATGGTGGCCGACTTCAGACATCTTGTGAGTGATAATGACTTAAAAAGAGAAAAAAAAATGACATGACAAATGTGGAAACCCTTCTCAACAATAAGATATAAAGCCATCAGCACAACTGCAACATCTGAAGGTTAAATCCTGTCACATACTTCGTTGACAAGTACAACGATAAAGCAGTCTCCAGCAGCTCAACTGAGGCGATTAAAAGACGAGAAATTCAAATAGCAATAGTCAGTCTTTAATTTCAGGTGGTAATGTTGTTGCTTGACTTATTTTGTGTTGTTTTGTGTGCAGACTCTGAGGGAGCAGAAGTCTGGAGGTGGTGGCAAAGGAGTCAGTGATGTGAGTCGACTTTGGCAATCCTGAAGATATAATCTTTACCCACAATTTAATTCAGTACGTCATAATTCAAGAAGATGTGAGCAACAAAATAATGATCTGTGTGTGTGTGTGTGTGTGTGTGTGTGTGTGTTGTGGGGTTAACAGATTTCTTTCAGTGTCACAGAGGAGCTGCACATCATCTACTTCAACACTGTGTTTGAGCTGAAAGGCGTGTCAGTTGAGTTGCAGGTAGAATTATTTCTTAGCTGGCTTTACGAAAATGTCATTAACCTGCATGTGCTCTGTATAAAAATTAAGCTTTATATGATTGTTCTTATTGTCTTGATTATGAAAATATGACCTAAATAACAGTTGTTTGTCCCTGGCACCCAACCTAGGCCTCCTCCATCCCAGTGGTCATCATTTCCAACTCCAGCCAGCAGCAGAGCGCCTGCGCATCTGTCCTCTGGTTCAATATGCTCAGTCTGGACACCAAGGTGACAGATCCCCATGACTGACACACAACGTGGAGCATTTTGCAATTACGCTGTTTTATCAGAAGATATTAGAAACTAATTTTGTGTGTATGTGCATCTGTTTCTCCAGGACGTCATGTTCTTTGCCAACACTCCTGCAGCCCCTTGGCCGCAATTTGGAGAGATGTTGAGCTGGCAGTTTCTCTCTGCCACTAAACGTGGTCTGAATGAGGCTCAGCTGGAAATGATTGCACTCAGACTCTTTGGTAAATGCTGCTTCTGTGTTTCGCTTCAGTTGCTTGTCTCTGCTTTTTTTTTAAAGTCTATACATAATAGGACTAAATGTATTTATCTGTGAGTCAAACGGAATAATCAGGAAACGCCTTAGCCTAACATTTAAGGATAAAAAAATAACTCAAACCTCAAATACTAGAAACATAGTGCAACTTCAACTGAATTGTAATTTTGCCCTTTTTTGATGCCATTTGGAATTATTTGTTTTTTTGTTTTATTTGTCCAGTTTCTCATAAATCAAGTTGACTGCACAGACCGTACCCAACCCTGACCATTAGGGGAGATATTGGTGAAGATTCTCAGTCATCCAGGTCATGGTAATCCTAAGTGCTGTATCGTAGGCAGCTGGTCTTGCTTGAGTTTCTTGAAGACATTTCACCTGTCATCCAAGAGGCCTCTTCAGTTCTAACACTGTGGTGCAGAGTCGCTTAATTCTAAACACATGATGGCCGGGTGGGTCAACAACTCACGTGTGACCTTAACAACTCTGTAAGAATCCACATCCACACAGGGTTTAAAGCCTGCGACTCCACACCAGTCCGTTAGAACTAAAAAAGCCTCTTGGATGAGAGGTGAAACATCTTCTAGAAACTCAAGCAAGTTCAGTTGCCTACGATATAGCACTTAATGATTAGGGGAGGTAGTAAATGGTCCCATCCTCTCTCGTGATCAAACAAAGGATTCCCAAAAACTTAAGAATTCCTTTATTCAGATTGTATCATTTAGAGGAAACACTAGATGTGAAAGAAGACACATTAGAGTCGAGCTAAAAAGCTCAAAGGTGTGATTTCACTCTCACAACAGCTGTTTAATGTATACCCACTACCGTTGTATGTCTCTTGTGGAAAAGTGATGGTGTTGGATTGGAATTATGATGACATCCAGCAGGACTTGTGCACTGTAACGTATTGCAAACTATAATTCAACATCCTTCATGGCTTGTATGCATTTTAATCGTAGATTATGCAAGTAGGTAAGAGTTTTACAATGCATAATTTATTTCTATTCCACCAGGAAAGCAGCAGAGCTACGACACCTGCAAAGTCACCTGGTCAAAATTTAGCAAGGTAAGAATCTTATTTCCCAGAAATTATTTTTCAACATGGCTGGAGGAATTATCCTTAACCCCAACCCCCTGACTCGAAATACCTTGACTTCAGTGAACCCTTGACTTTTCCCTCTGTGGTCACCATGAAGTCTGGTTTGTTGCAAGTGAAAAGTTGAGAGCTACTTGATTGATTGTCATGACTTTTGGTGCAGACATTCCTGTCAAGTATTCTGTAGAGATGAATTGTTGTTACTGTAATGATCCCCTGATTTTTCCTCTTGTCTTAAACCCAAGTCAAAAGTACAGTTTTATTTTCATTATTTGGGTTTATGGGCAAATACCTGCAAAATTAATGACATTCCCATCATGTATTTGCGTTTAGTGCTAATGTGCATGTTGGCTACCTAACAAACTAAGGTAACAAACATGATAAACCTTACTAAACATCAGCATGTTAACATAGTCATTGTGACCATGTTTGCAGACAGCAACTTATATATCAACCAGGACCATTTTTACATGTAATTCACTATGACTGATGAGGATCAAAAACAAGCTGTGCACCATAACTTAAATCGTATTGTGTTAGGCTCATTGTAAAGATTACAATGAGTATTACAGCCTCAAAGAGCTGCTTGTGTGGCCCTACATTCTCTGTCTTATTTGTTTATTGTTTAAGAATACACTGTAGGTGTGAATTGATGACCTTTTTGTCACAGGAAAATCCTCCTGACACTTTCTGGGTGTGGTTTGATGGCATCTTGGTGATGGTGAAAACATACCTTGAAGATCTGTGGAGGGATGGGTATGTTTTAGTCTAATACAGGGAAGTTTAGCTCATGCCTTTATTCCTGGGAAATGACGTTTCTCATTTTATATACAACTTTTTATCTATGTTGTAGTCTCATCATGGGTTTTGTGAGCAAAGGCAAAGAGAAGTCTCTCCTGAAGAAAAAACAGAGAGGCACGTTCTTGTTGCGCTTCAGTGAAAGCATCATCGGAGGAATCACCTTCTCCTGGGTGGAAACCACCATAACTGGTGAGATATTTTTATTTCATAATGACTTTGAAAAAAGATTTTGAAATTGTTACATGGCACACAAATGTTAACAAGCTTCCCTTTTTTTTAATCATCCTCTGCCTATTGTAGGTGAGCCTGACGTAAAGACAGTCCAGCCCTTCACCAAAGTTGACCTTATCCAGATCCCCTTCAGTGAAATCATCAGGAATTTCCAGATCTTAGAAGCTGAAAATATCCCAGAAAATCCTCTGCTCTACCTATATCCCAACACCCCTAAAGACGAGGCTTTTGGGAAGTACTACTCAGACAAGACTGGAAGTAAGCGCGTCACGTTTGCTTATACTTCTTGCTTGCCACTTAAATATTTATGGAAAACAAATTTGCCAAAAGACTCAACCTACATGTCATTTGCTGTTTTTCTTAAAGCTGGGGTAGGCAGAACTCTGAAAAAGGCAAAAAAAAACCCAAAAGCAAACAAAAAAACAAACAAACAAACAAAAAAAAAAACAGCAAAATTTGGGAATACACCCTCATCCTGCAGCTCTCCCCTCTCTGTCCTAAGCCTCTCCCAAAAGAGGACCACTGGCACATGCACATGCTTCATACAGTAACCCAGTGTTTGATTGATTTATTTGATCCATAGAAGTTCATTCTCTCTAAGTGTTGCATTAGTGTTTTTCTTTTCTTTTATATCAGACAAGATAAAGTTTGTTTTACCTTGACATGTTTCGACAAATGTCTTCCGTCTTCTTCAGAAGCGTCACCAGATGTCATTGGTGACGTGCCTTATATCAGCTGAAACAAACCTTACCTTGTCTAATATAAAAGAAAAGAAAAACACTGATTTATTTGATCTTATTTCATTGCAGAGCGGCGTGCAGTACACTAGCCTGGCCCCTCCTTGACCCGCTCTCTCTCTTTTTATCAGACCAAAAAAATGAGACAAGAATTTGATAGCACCTTACTGTCCCTCCGCTCCTCTCCCCACCCACTGTGGACTGCTTTGCTGGGGAGAGAGCAGGCAGCAGCTATGGAATGGACCTGCGGTTGGCAGCTGTAGCGGCTCAAATTTGTCCAGTGCAAACCCCCTAGCACCAGGTGTTGCAGCGGGCTGGTGGCCAGCGTCAGTGCCGGGTCTAATTTTTGTGATGGCAGCAGAAAGTTTGCTGATCTGGCGGGGTGTCAGGGCTGTCCGGTCCCCTGCCGCTGGGGTTTGCACTGGCTGGATTCGGGTTGCTGTGACTGCTCACCTCGCCTGGCGAGGTGGTCTGTAGTGGCGGGGAGTGGGGCAGAGGACACACTGTGATCTGAGGTTCTAGCTTATGTTTGCTCCTTAAATGCAAACAGGAAGTCACAGCTGTGAGCCATTGGTTTCAGTTAGAAGAAGGCTAAACTATTAGCAACATTCTCTCTCCATCTCTGAAACACTTTCTTGATATTGAGACCTGTTTATTTTGTTTGTCAGATTCTCTTTTGATATGTCTGTCTTCCTTTTTTGGGTTGCTTTGCAGTGTGGGCAGTTGTTGCCAGTGCTGGAGTAACAACTTTCTCTGCAGGACTGCCCACCAATAAATCAGGCTTTAACCAAGGGGTTGTGCACATGCATCTGTATTTATAATACCACCAATAGTAACACTCTCTCTCTGAAAGGACCTGTAATTGGCCAAAGTCTCTCGTCACAGGCTAGATTTTCTAAAGCATGAAAACACCTCCAAGCTTAGTTGCAGAAGTGTAGTTTTTCCTCAGTCCACTTGAATTACAGTATGCTTAAAGTTTATTATGGGATTTGCCCAGAGACACCAAAATAAAACTGTCTACCCCAGCTTTAATGCCATTTGAATGGTGTTTTTCTTGCAATAATCACAGGCACAACTACATTATATTTATTGATAGAGTTGGGAATTAATACGACACATTAATATCTAAACTCATTCTCTTTCAGGTGACAGTCCTTACATCAAGTACATCAAAACCAAACTGATGTTTGTTTCAAAGGAGTAAGTATATTATTCACTTAATGGTTCTTTATATTCTGAATGTGCTATTTATACAGAAACAAAAACTAGAGACTAAAAATGCACTTACTTTATCTAAGAGGTAGTGTACCCACGCCCTTTATTATGTCATGAGCAACTGGTTGTAATGACTGTTTGTCATTGGTCATGTAGGAACACACTGGAGGCTAGGTCACCCATGTCTTCTGACATGGCACAGGGTGAAGGCCTGGAGCCAATGAATGGCCTGTGTGGAGAGGCAGCTGGTGAGTCATGGCTCTCCTTGCTGTCCCATCCAGCTGCAAACCTCGTCCGACAAATCGCCCTCCCTTTTGTCACAGAGCTCTGTGTTGCCCTCTCTGTTTTGGCCTCACGATGTCGTAAAATCAGTGGGGAAGATGATGTCTGGATAGATGTCAGGCGACAGCTATGAAATTGTTGAACTTTTGATTTATATTGTGCATGGCTGTGGGCTGCTTCTATTGCATGCACATGTACAGTAGTCTGCTCTACTGAACATAACATCTAACAGGTGTGGAGCTGATTGGTTGGAGCAGAACTGTTACTAACACATCATTTAATCTTTTATAGCTGTTTGAGTCTACCATCTGATGCTTGAATACTTAACACTTTGCTTGGTGTAAATATTAAAATCTATTAACAGACATGGTCATAGGTTGAATAATACCATACATAATGATCAATCATGAAATCAAAAATAATATGGTTAAATTAATATTATTTGTAATCATTATTATCACAACGAGTAATTGTGGTAGCGATTTCATTCCATCTCAGTGATTACATTTCAGTCCATTGGAAAACTTTTTCAAATGGTAACAAAATCCACCTACCAGTACCCAAATTATATTTCCTTTATTAAATCAATAAAAAAGCAACAGTCACCTCTTATGTGCCAGGCTGTGTCTTGGCAACAACCAGTAACTTCCTGGAGTCTCCTGTTGTCACCTTGCAACTTCTCAAAACCAAGAAATAGTTGTTGTGTTCGGTCAGCTTAAGGTGTGTTGGTTTTCTTTTTTTTTTACTATTTGGCAAGCGGGGCAGCTATTTACCCATTTGCAGACCTCAACCTAAGCTAAGCTGAAGCTAACCAGCTGTTTGCTTATATTTAATGGACAAGTATGCATGCTAAACTATTTCTTTATGGCTTGCAAAATGTAGTAACTTCTTTAAATTGAGCTATTAAACCAGTTAAACAAACTGAAAAGAAAATGGAAGCATCAAATATAAACCAATGAACCATGTCTGAAAAGTTGAATAACTTGAGCTGAGAAGTACCAGCACTGCATGCCAATCTGTACATTCCTACAGCATCAGTCTCAGCTTTCTGTTGTCTTTTTTGGGGTTGCCTAGCTCATCGATTGTTTGCAAAAGCAGTACCGGAAATAAACAACACAGCCATGACAACAGAAATAATCTCTCTCTCATCTCCCTTTCTCTGCTTGCAGAACAAGACGGGAGTCCTCATGCCCTGCAGTCACCTCTAGAGATGTATCACCCTGATCCCATGCTGTCCGGCTCTGTTGTAGCCACAGAGAACGATTTACAGATGTTTCTCAACAACCCCAACCTCTTCATTGACTCTGACATCTTGGAAGATGAGCCGGGCCTCTCTGATTTCAGTCTCTCAGGATTTAATTGCCTGCCCCCACAGTCCTGTGGAAGTATTTTCCAATAAGCCTGTGTATATTTAAACAGACCACTCTATCATTCATCGTCATCTTTACTTTTAGCCACTTACATTGAAACACCTCTGTCGTGAAACTGAAGCATACTTAGCAATTCCACTATGAACATAATAGTTTGGATCAAATACTTGACAGTACCTCTGCTAGTCCTGGTAGTCAGTATTTAAGAATAGCTTTTGAAATCATTTGAATGAGGTATGCACTTTGAAATCAGGAGAATATAACCTCTATAATTTCCGTATCATGTTGTACCAGTGTAGATAAAGATTCAGTGATTGAAAGACAAAGATAGAATTGAATTAGCTGCACTCATAACTGCCCCAGGCAGGGTGGGAAAGGTTTGAATGAGGTATTAAAAAGTACATGGCATAGACTGCACTGCACATAATTTATTGTTTAATGTCTGTTATAAGTCCTTTTGTGGTACTTGGTTGTTGCTGCCTTCTGCTTGTGATAAATTGTACTGACACATGGCACTTCTTCTGTTTAAGTTGTATGTTTTTATATTAACCTGCCCATTTAAATCAACATAAAATGTTCTTACCAATAAAAGGGACATTACTGACTTTATGATCTGTTTATTGATAACTGAAATGTTATAAATTAACTAATATGAGAAGTAGTTTATTTATTAGCTTTTTTGTGATGCAGATTTACAGCCCATTTCAGGCTGCAGAACTCCAGCACCAATCTTTATTGTAAAACACTTAAACCAAGTTAAACCAAATTATGTGGCTCTACTGAGATTTCAGGTTATCGTACAACTTTTAAAGTAGTTTTATCTTTTTGACTTTTTTTTTTTTTTTAATGTTTCTACACTTTATCAACGAACAGCTGTGTCAGTAAACAGCTAGCCTCCCGCTTAGCATGATGTAGCTAGCTGACGACGATACACAGGGTGCTAAAGTTAGCAAGCTAAAGATATTTTTGTCAGGAGTTGGACAGACAACACAACACAACATCTCAACATCGACTGAACAACATCTCAAAGGTCAGTAAGTAGTCGAAACTTGTTTTTGTCAAGTGGCTAGAAACGACTCTAAACGTTGCTATGTCCTATTTGGCCGTATAAATTAGGCTAAGTTGCTAGCTTGTCAATTGAGCTAACAGTTAGCTTTGGTTATTAGCCGTTGATATAGTATCTTAAATGCATCTGTAGCTAAGATAATATCAGTAAGTTTTATATGCCAGTGTTTTTATGTTTATCCCTAGTGGCCAGAGCAGCATTGTTTTTATTTATCTATCAAAATATCAATTCCACGAGTCCTACTTTTATCAAAAGACTGAAAATGGCTAACTATCTTTTCATTTTAACTAAGGTTTTAAAAAGGCTAGCCTGCTATCAGAGTGTCTCTTAAAATGGGAGCTGCCCATTGGTTCGACATCCCATTGTTCCGACCATATTAAACTCATTGTTCCGAAGTCCGTTCTGAAATCATCATGATGTCCTGTGGTTAAGGTCTGGTTAGGTTTAGGCACAAAAAAACACTTGGTTAGGGTCAGGAAAAGATCATGGTGTGGGTTAAAATGAAAAAGAAAGTGACAAACTCATAAGCCGTGAGCCTGCTCCGCCTCAAGCCGGTCGCGGCGCACCATACGCCCGCCGCGAGCCGTTCAGCACCGCGGACAGTCGGACTAATGGGATGTCGAACCAATGGGCTGTCGAACCAATGACATGGACCCTCTTAAAATCTGGTGTAATGTTGAGAGCTAGCATGTTTTGGTGATCCTTCTTGGGTCAAAGTGCCACAAAAGTCACATCATTTATTTTCACTTACCAACCAGTAAATGACAGAATAATAAATGAACACAGTGCCATCCACAGGCCATAATTAAAATTCTTTGCCGCACTTGTAGGGTCTGTAAGGCCACATACTCATGGTCAGAGGTATGAAGTGTGCCCTCAGCCTAGTGAGGTGCAGAGCACAGTGTTGAAGCAGGGGATAAATTAGTTTAATGTCACCCACATGTGGCAGGCACTAGCAAAAAAAAAGGGCCATTGTTTGTTTGTCTGAGTATTTTAAGATGGTGTGTTTTGCCATTGCTTTCAGGTTAGAAACACCTCTACTCTTGTTGGTTGCACATAGCGAGATCAAAGTTGAATATGACTGAGCTTTAGGTCCAGGGGCCAGGGAGGTGTCTCAGTGTGTTTGACAACAATGGCTTCTGTGGAGGGTCAGAAACAGAAGTGTTGGTTTTCCATTTTTCATCCAACCAAGAATTGTCTAGGGTGTAACAAGCATTATAGTGATGGACTAAGAGTCTCATCCTACTCTCCAATGTGCTATGTGTGAGCTCAGTCCTGCGTGTTCTTTAATGAAGCAATAGGAGAAGATATTCGGTCTCAGGTAATGTAGTTTATTAAGCAGTAAAGGAATAAAATTACAGAGCTCTGGGTCTCAACTTCACGTCCCTGACGAACAACAAAGGTGTGTCAGTTCACGAAGTCTGACCTCCTGTCCTTTCCCTGACCCAGTATATTTGAGCGTAACAGAGTGTCATTGTGCACGCAAGGCGTTGTCCTCTTCTCATTGGCAGTTCCACTTCCTCCTTCACCACACCACGCCCCTGCCCCGTGTTAATCTGACTCCTTCCCGCTGGCGATGGGGGCGTGGTTCCTGTTTTGAAAGACAAGAGAACAACACAACTCCCTACACGTGCTGTACCTTACTATCTGTATATCACTTTCTATTCTTTTTACCATATATGAAACTAATTATCTAAGCATTGCGGTATGTGCTCCTCAGACTTCATGTCTCTTCCTCTCCTGTACTTCTCCACTTCTGCAAAGCAAACACATTCAGATCAGCTGAAATCATCTCAGTATTCTCATTGTTCACACATCTAAAACTTATATAGTGAAACACAACTTATAGTAAAACACATAACATCATTCTATTCCCAACAATAGCCTTGGGGGTCTCTTGTGTCAGTCTTCTTGTAAGGCAAATTGCAATCTTGTGACTGTTAGTAGAGTGTGGACATGTCTATGAATACTGCTTGCCTTTGTCAGCATCCTCATTAAATTAATGCCTTGACACAACTCAAACATGCATATGCAAGTACACTCCACCCACTTTAACACTTTTTTATCATTAGTCATGCACTATCAGCATGTACTGTAAGTAGTGAAACAGAGGGGAGACACAGTCATAAGTTCCTGATTTACTGAAATAAGGCATGTTGTGTCAGACAGGAATGTCCTGTGCTGATTTTGTAACACTGATCGTTTCTCAAATGATGTAACAGACATTTAGAAAGTGGTGATGATGTATTGGCTAATTCAACATTCTGTACGCAACTGTGGATTTGTATACAAAGTATGATTTATTATATACATAATATAAATACATAATGCAGTCTTGTACATGCATCATACACACTGTGAAAGCAAACATCAGGGTTAAGGTTGTGAAGGAAATGGAGCAGTCTGGAATGTTGGTAATGCAACATAAATCTAATACAGAAAAGCAACTTAAAACTTTACGTTGGCTCAGTGTACACTTAAATGTGTCTGTGTTGTATTCCGTGACAATAATGTCACACTGAGTTTATATTAGGAGAAACATCAGACAGGTTTAAGCCCTAGGAGTTTAGGAGCTTAGGATCTCCAAGCTAACGCCAAGTCCAGAGGCAGGTGAATGGTGCAGCAGCCCTGCTGAGCAGCACATGGTAGGCCTGTCGAAACTGTCGATTCATGACAGCATAGAGTATGGGATTGATGCAGCTGTTGAGCCAGGTGAGGTTTGCACAGAACATGTGCAGTACCTGTGGGGCGCGGTTATGTTTGTCGGCGATGTTGAGCAGCAGGAAGGGGACGAAGCAGAACACGAAACACAGGAAAACAGTGAAGCACATGCGTGTCACACGCTTAAATTCGTCATCCTCTCCTGAAGTTGCTGAGTGGGAGGACTGTGCTGCAGTAGTTGGAGCAGGTGGGGATGAAGGTGACGTTGAGGTGGTAACAGAGGGAGACTTGGTTGCTGATGAATTTAAAGCCATGGCAGAGCCCTGGGCAGATTTGGAGGATTTTTCACAGGTGCTCTCGTCTGTACTTTGGACTGGATCTGCTTGGCTGCTCACCTCACAGCTACATGTCTTTGCCATGCCACTCTCTACACCGCTGTCATCTGTCCCTTGAGCTGAAGAAGCTGGTTTCTTTCTGGAGGATCGGCGGCTGAGCCTGTAGCGGAGCAGAGCTTTTGAGGCAATCTGGACACGTCTGTATATAAGAAGGTAGAATGCGCCAACACAGCCCAGGCCGATAAAAAAGTAGAAAAAAAGAAGAATGGTGGTGTAGGGACGACCCCTGGTCCTGTGGAAGCTGCATGTGCACACCTGTGGCACAAACGTGTAAACAGGCCAGAGTGGTCCAAAGCTGGCCAGGCCCAGTGCCCACGCTGAGATCAGGAGTAAAATTAGACCACGCTTGGAGAAGACACGGTCAAACACAGCCCTTTTTGCCACCAGGAGATATCGGCTCACTGCTACCAGACACAGGGTGATAATGGAGACAGAGTTTGAGAGGAAGAGGAGCAGGCCGAAGATGCTGCACCAGAGCTGACCACTGCGCCATCTCAGGTGTAGATAGTTGTCAACTGATATGGGCTGCAGTATGGTGCAGTACAGGAGATCAGCCACAGCCAGGTTGACGATGAGCACATTGAAGCGAGTCCTCAGACGTGGGTCTAAGGCGAAGGCTAGAATGGTCATCAGGTTCCCAGTCGTACCAGTGATGGTGACAGCACATCCCCACAGCACAGCAAAGTACCGGTAGCCGACGACTGAAGGACTGTAGCAGGAAAAGACGTCATCGTCTGTTTGGTTTGTGTGGTTCATCAGCATTCTGTCAACTAACAGGAATCAGAATATCGGTTAGCATCTTTGTGATGTGCTCACGGAAAGTTAAACTCAGACAGAGAGCCAGTCCTCCCCACCCTCTTTGTGGTGTCAGTATTGCCACAGATGAAAAGGGAAGTCACACATGGTCTAGGTAGTTCAACACTTTCTTTTGAAAAAAGGCCTGGCCTAAACAGAGGGCTGTGTTTGCAGTTTTAAGTGTAGGAACATTTTTAAGGGCTTTTCTGCAGTTTTAGGATAATCAAATGCGATTTCAATCACAAATGTTGTATTAATTAGCCTAATTCATTAACTTTTCACTGGAAAGAACAGATGATGATAGATGTAACCTCTTTGTAATCACCAACATTTTAATTGGCAATTATAATTTAATTACACATTTTTTTCTCAGTATTTGTAACAGACTGCAATTTCATTTATTCCATAATTTAGTTACTAGTTAATCCCAAACACTGCTTGTATGTTTGATATGTGCACAGCTATGGCTCTAGTAGTCTGAAATATGTTGTCTAGCAGGCACAAATAATTCCTTAATATTAGTCATTATAAATAATTGCAAATAAGGAAAGAACATAATAAAAGCAGGTTGTGTAGACAGTATGATCTCAAAAGACTTCCCTTGTTTGAACAGTTACTAAAAAAAATTTGAAATGATTTGATAATCAATTGAACTCTTTTAACTTCATTTATATTTACATCACTGAGGTGAATTCTGTATATAGATTTTGACTCTCAATGAAATAATGTAAACAGTAAAGCCAGTATTTAACATTAAAACATACAATCAAAAGAACCTCTGATAGATTTAAGATAAATTTATCATTTCATTAGAATTTCAATTTGTAAGGCACATAAAAGCCCTTATTTTAAAACAAAACACTTGTGAATCTCTTACCTTAAAGCTTAAGATTTCTGCCAACTCTTCCTAATTGTTGATGTGTAGCTGCGTCATTCTCTGCAGTGATCTGGTGCGATAAATGTCTGGCTTCCTGCTGGTGTTACATTTTATGTGCATCCTCTGTGTTGCTTAAGTGCCCTCTACACAAATGAAGTGTGAGGTAGGGTTTTTCCATTTCTTGTCTAAATTAGGGAAGAGAAATCTTGTGCATTTCTGAAAGTACTGTGTTTTTTTCAAATGGAATATTTGAATGTGGAAAAAAATGATCACATTAGTGAAATATGTTTTATTCCAAAAGTTATGTCTGCATACTGGAGGATGTAAGTCATTTATCACAAGGGACTGTGCAAACAGAACAGGGCTTCTCCTCATGAGATCAGCTGTGTTGATCATTACTATGATTAACATGTGTATTGCAAAATTGGAGTACATGTAGAGCAAAAATAATTAGTGATATATGAGTTACATTGGAAAAAGAATCTACAAGAACATCATATGAAAACTAAACAATGGTTGTGACTCATTTATGAGAGCGAAACATGTTGGTTATTGTGGTTAGGTGTGTTAGGCCGGTATCAGGCAGAGTACTTCTGTAACATCACTGACGTTTTTACTAACAGTGTTTCTACATTCATTGTATGGGACTGAGAGCTTGCATGCAAAAATGTTCATACTGCTGTTGTCATGTTATTATCATGCAGTATATTGTCCTGCTGTGCTGTTGAATCTGCTCCTGTAAGACACTGAAACCTCTTTGTTCTACTGTGCAGTATGGTGCAGTTGAGAAAACCTTGCTCACCATTTTATATATTTAAATAATTTCCATATAGACAATTCAATACAGAGACACTCAGTTGTTTTATTACTGTGCTTGTTACATGGTTTATGTCAGTGATCATTTGGGAAATAATCTAAATAGTCATCAGGGAAACCATTTGAGTTGTGACACTTACAATACACATTAATTGAAATTACACTGAACAAACTAAAGTACCTTGGTATGTTACTTGCTGTCATGATTTCTCTTAAATTATTATTGTTCACAGTTGCTGTATTTTCCATAGGCAGTGAGGGCAAATATTGATATCGGTGTAGTACACCACTGACCTTTACTTCCTCAGTCAACTATACAATGCTGAATCAGTGATAAGCACATGAGAATACATGCTTTAAGAATTTGACCCTTTTTCTGCTGCACATAGACTTCCTGTTTCTGTCACACAGGGGTAAATATAGATCATTCTGTAAGAGTGAAAATATAAACATACTGGAAATGCAGCACCAAAATTGTCAGTGACTCATGTGCTTTAGGCCACAAGAACAGAGTTCAAGTGTGGCTAAATGCAGGGGTAACCTAGTAGGCATGTTTTTGTTGGCACTGATGCTTTGCATATGAAATAAACTATGACAGAAATTAACGTTAAAACATGAAGACTGAGTTGCAGTTGTTTGAGTCAGATACAGTGTCATGTGTTGCAGATTGGAGGATGCACGAGAGGGTCCATGCTTCATTAGTTCCTTTTCAAACAATCTCCAAAGTCTAGTTATTTGCAGGTAGTTAAATGATGAATGGGAAGTGGTCAATGTGAAAGCATTAAAAGTCTCTTTAAAACTTCTCTAAAATTTGTAATTAAGTAACGGAAAGGACGAAGGCGGATATAGAGATCCCTCAGAAATTATTTCCCTATGTCTTTGTGAGTTGACTCCTGTTTTGCAGCTCTCACAATGGAAGGTGTGTTCCTGAGCGTATGGGCATTGTTATTTTTCTATGTCATTCTCCTCTGAGCCTCTCGATGTGTTACAGTATGTTTAAAGTGAACAGGAAGAATGAAAAGAAGGATATAACACAGGCTGTTACTGTAGCCATGTTACTGTGTGGGTGTTAAAAACAGCAGGAAACAAAACCTTAAGTTGTAGGTGTTATCAGTTAATTCAAGCTGAGATTAGAGGGTATGTTTGGTGTGGTTTGTTGTATCAGTGCACATCCCCAGCTACTGGTATCATTTAGTAAACCTGCAATTCTCTCCACCGAGTGGCAGTAATGTGCCTGCTGTAGTTTCTTAAACTGCAAATGCAGGACAAGTATATAAATCTGAAGAGCGTTCAGGGGTCAGGGTGTCTGAAATTGCTGGTGATTGTGCACGTCAGAAGTGTGGACTTCAATTTTTGCATCTTGACTTTTGTGTATAATAATACAAGCCTCACATTTTTTAAAAATGACCTAACTAAGGTACTTTACATGTCCTAATTGCTGACATCCACAAAACATTTATTTACCCTCAGTGCTATGCTTTGCAGTTTGGTTCCCTTATGAACATTATTTCTCAACTGTGTTTTGGGCTAGATCCGCCTGACTGCGTATTGAACTGCTACATACATTTGCTATACCACTCTCTATACCACTGTCATTGATCCGTTGTGCTGAAAAAGCTTGTTTCTCTCGGAGCACTAGTGACTGTAGCATCTATCTAGACTTGTCTGTGAATGTGGAGGTAGAATCTGCCAACACAGCCCAGCCTGAAGAAGAGGTACAAAACCAGAATGGTGCTGTATATGCGTCCCCTGGTTCGATGGATGCTGCATGTACACACCTGTGGCACAAACGTAAACAGGCCAGAGTGGTCCAAAGTTGGCCAGGCTTAATGCCCACACTGAGATCAGGAGTAAAATTAGACCACAGTCAAAGATGACATGGTCAAACACAGTCCTTTTTACCACTAGGAGATATCGGCTCACTGCTACCAGAAAGAGTTGAAGAGGAAGAGGAGCAGGCTGAAGATGCTACACCAGAGCTGACCACTGCGCCATCTGAGGTGTAGATAGGAGTCAACTGATATGGGCTGCAGTATGGTGCAGTACAGGAGATCAGCCACAGCCAGGTTGACGATGAGCACATCAAAGCGAGTCCTCAGACGTGGGTCTGAGGCGAAGGCTAGAATGGTCATCAGGTTCCCCATCGTTCACGGTGCCAGCACATCCCCATAGCACAGCAAAGTATCAGTAGCGGATGACTGAGGGGCTGTAGCAGGAAAAGACGTCATCGTCTGTTTGGTTTGTGTGGTTCATCAGCATTCTGTCAACTAACAGGAATCAGAATAAAGGTCAACACATTTGTAAAAGGGCTTTTAGTCAGTGAGTGGTTGCCTGCCACCACCTCAAATGTTTTCATTGTCGGCCGTGCTTTGGAGGTGGCTGACGATGAAGTATTAAGGAGTGAGGTCGGCTTTTTTGTGAACAAGCAAGGCTATTGACCATGGCAACCACAGAAACTCCACTGAAGAAAACAATACAGAAGGTTGTTCTACTTAAGCTGAATTCATACACCTCCTCTCCATCACTGAACGAACATATTATAAGTATATTATAAGTTAATGACTTCCACCAGACCTTTTATATATATGTAGGGTATGTCATTCTCTGCAGTGATCTCATCCTCTGATTGTCAGGCTTCCTATTAGCATGTTGTCTTATGTGCATCCTCTTTTTTTTCATTTAAGTTCCCCCACATATATATATATCTTAATGTTTGCTTGCACAATACTCTAACCTGTACAAAACCTAATCAGCTTCTGATTATGAATAGTTTGAAAGTCAAAATGTGGATATGCTCTGGCGTATCTGTTGTGTTAGTCACTTAACAATATTGCACTGTACTGAAAAGAACATGGCAATATTACTCAGATTCTTACAATACTAGACTACTTGTACAACCAAATGCATTTGTGTTTTATTGTTATTGTCATATTTCATTACATTTGGATAAAAAGAAGAAGAAAAAATCACCAATCAACATTGCTTACAACCATAAATTCAGTTTAATGATTTTATATATAATTTTGATTTTAATTTAACAATGAGGAAGCCCCAACATGTACCCTTTCTCATTATTTTTAAATAATCTGCATTTACAGTAATGTTTCAATACACTTCTCCTAAATAACAATTCATACATTTGTAGACATTGTCTTTTTTATTGCAGTTAACAAGAAAAGTAAGCAGGAGTGCTTAAAGTATTGCTACAGTTTCCGTTTCCTAAAGCTTCCCTCTAATGTTTCACAAGCCATCATGACAGTTTCACAGGGATAGTCAGGGGCCATGTGGGGTTCGGAGCACACGAGGCAGAGCAGACAAACTAAACATTTTTATCCCACTACAAGCCTATAATACTACCAAAAATGTTGTTTTTTGCATACATCTACTCATCTGTGTATGTGGTCCTTTTCCTTCTGTAACATATTGCTGGTGTCTTTCATCCCACTGTCTTCCACACTCCCTTGTATGGGACTGTTTGAAAATGTTGTCTGATATTTAAATGTGCACATAATGCAAAGACCTGCCACTAAATTCATAACTCAATCATTGTCCTGCTGTGCTCACAGTGTTGAAACTATTAATTAAGACACTAAAACTTTTCTGTGTGCACAGTGAGGTGCAGATTAAAGAAAAAAAGATAGACCGTAATTTTAAATGCATTTAAGCCATTTAAATGGAGACATTTCACCACAGATTTATACTTGTGTGCTTTGTGGGACTAACGCACAGTGGCTGTTGTCAGTGGCCATTCAGGGAGAACATCATCATGGGAACTATTTAACTGAAGTCAGTACATCTTGACCTTCACTAAAGACACTAACAGCCTGGGTTTTTCCTCACGTTGTGTCCTTTTTCTCCAACCTTACTGCATTTTACACACACTGGTAGAATAAACACTTATAGCTGCATAGTGTACCAGTTCAGATTCCTTCTTCACAAGTAAATCTTTGCCAAACCGTTAATGTGACGTACACATCAGTTCAGTTTTAAGACTCAATGTAAATGTCTACCTTTTGCTGTGACTTCCCCTTTCTGTCCCACATAAGTAAATATAGACCATTTAGGCCAGCTGTGAAAATGTAGACATACAGTACAGAGAAATGTTTGCCAGTAACTGCAGAAATGGTACGGAAATTGTCCATACCTTTTTCTCTTTATAGGCCACAAAAACAGAACTTTACAGTGGTATATCCACTATACTGTGACAGCTACATTATGATACCAGCTAATATCAGAGGCAACTACTATATCTAACCCAGCGGGCGTGTTTTTGATAACATTGATGCTTTAGATATGTAATGTATTCTTGCAGAGATGAACATTAAAATCATAAGAGAGGTAGGGTTTTGAGTCAGATACAGTGGACCATATGTTAGATGAAGATAATCAGTCAGTTGCAGTTTGGAGGATGCTCAAGAAGTCCATGCTCGATAGAAACTTGTTTATAAGTTCCTCTTGAAACTATCTGCGGAGTCTACTCGATGATTGGCAGATAGTTGACTGATGAAGGGAAACTGGGGAGGATGGAAACATACAGTCTCTTTGAAATGTCTGAGAGGCGTCAGTTACTCTGGTTCTCCCTGTTAACGTAACAGCAGTGGTCTGCAACCACAGTATGCACCATGAAGAGTCATATTTATGTTCACTGTTCTTATTCTAATGATACAGCAGCTGGAGCCTCACCAGCTGGCTCTTGATGGCACGTGGTTGCAGGCCTCCACTTCACAGTGTGCTTCTTCCTGATTCGTCCCCATTCTCTCACCGTCAGTAAGGAGTGAAGAGGATCGGCCCGTGTGTGGTGCGGATGGGGCCTGGGGCGGGCCTCAGCAGGCTGAGGGGTGTTCCCTGTAGGAGGTGGTGATGGGGATGAGGGTGGGAGGTCGGGCAAGGAGCACGTAATGCCAGCTGATTGGAGGAGGCTGCGGCTGCCATCGCTGCGGCAACAGCCAGAGGATTTGGTAAAAGTCCAGCTCCCAGAGTTTTTGGAAGTTCCTTTGAGAAAGTCAGGGGAAAATAGAAGAGTTTATTGAAACATGCAAGTTTTCCTAAAACCTAAGCGATACTGGTTATATAGGGGAGAATTGAGAAATATGGAATATGTAGGTAAGATTTGTACCATGAAGTCTGTGCGCTTCTTGTGCCGACTAAGAAGAGGATTGGGTTTTCCCGCAACACCATCCCGATGCCTACGGCTAGATATATGCTGAAACAATAAATTATGAAAGAACAGATATTAGATTTCATGATAGCTTAAAGACTAGGCTCACTCAGGGTCTTTGGATCTTTGTGTGGGTTTTCTTACCTGTTTCAGCTGCAGCTCAGAGTTGACTCTGACGTTGCAGATCTCACAGTGGAAGGTGCGTTCCTGAGTGTTGGGGTCAGAAGACAGCTCCCCTCCCTGCTCTGGGCTGGGTTTAGGACCCAGACGTGGGTATGCTTTAATGGGTCCCAGTCCACTTCTAGCCTCCAGAATGGTTTTGTGTTTGGTACCTGGAAACAATGAAAAGAAAGGTATAATCTACAATGGTAGCTGGGGCCATGTTACAGTGTAGTAGTGCATACCAGCGTTGTAGTCAAGACCACTTAAACTAAGGTCAAGTCATGACCAAGATCAGGGCGTATCAAGACCGACACAAAGCCAAGGCTTTAAGGGGTTGAGACTTAGTCAAACCAGTGCGAATCCCAGACTACATGACATACTTATGGTAAAATGTGGAATGTGCAAACAGTAGGCACTCCTAAATTGATCTCAAAGATCCACATCTCCATAAAAACATCCACAAAAAAGCATGAAGATTCCTCTTCATTCACCTCTTTGATTGCCAAAGACACAGTATGTGTAGCTAATATATCTCGGCAGTTGTGGTCTTGAACAGTTTCAAAATCAAATCCTGAGTCGTCTTTGTTTGAGGCTGAGAAAAGACTGAGTAAAAATGCAATTGATTTTGAGACAAGATGGAGACCTTCAGAAAATAGTCTCGAGATTATAAGACCAGTCTTGAGTACTACAACACTACATACTAAATACTAAATTTACATATTGAGAATATGTTTTCAACTGCAGTTTCTAAGATCAAGAATGAACTTAAAGTAGGTGGTAAGAGGTGAGGTTTTTATTACCATCCATTTACACCCAGTAAAAGCATGCGGTTATTAATCTGTGGTTATTACCACTAAGTGGCACTAATGCACCAGGTTTAGCTTTTCAAACTCAGATGCAGAACAAATGCAGTATTGCCTTAAAAGAGCCATGCTTCAGGGTTTCTGAAGTTGCCTCTAAGAGTGCATAATACATAATGCTGTTGTTTGTAGAGGTTTATTTCTCTCAAGATTGTGTGTACTCGGTGGCATGACGTACTTATGAAAATGTGCACTGCGACAAAGCCGTGTTGGATTTACCTTTGTTATGTGCCTCCAGTTGTGAGAGGGAATTAACTGCTACTTTGCACAGGGAACAGTAGAGAAGCTTCTTGGCTTTCTCTTCCTCTGACTCTCCTGAAGAAGGGCTGGGTGCCGGGGACGGGGTGTCAGGAAGACCAGCGGCTGCTGGATCTGCAGGGGGGGTACTGAGGGCCGCAGTGGGGGAGGGAGAGGATGGCAAAGGTGTGCTAACAGAAGGCAAGAGGGGACACTCTGCATCTGCAGAGCTCAGTGTGGGTGTTGGAAGGCGGCTAGGGGTCAAAGGTGATTTGTTAGAGTTGGGACAGGATTGGGTGTCATCTGTAAACAGCACAAAGATTTCAGGTTAGTGAATAATTTGTGGATAGTCAACCATATAATTAACCCTTCAAGCACTATTGAGTTCCTGTCCATGTACCCATCTGACCAATTGCGAGCAGTGCCATTGATCCTGAGCAAACCGATTGGTACTAACAGCTGTCAATCATGATGTCACACCCCCTTTTTATGGCATCAAACTTATCAGAAAAACAAACACTTGAACATACATCAATGTGATAAGAATGAGCTAAAATGATGATCCTTGGGAAAAATTTATTTGAGGTGTACTTTGATTTTTTTAGTTTGGCCCATTTCCCATCTGCTTATGTGAAGGGAATGGGGTTTATGACCTATACCGCAACCAACTACCAGGGGACGATTGAGATGTTTTGGCCTCACTCTTGAGGAGTTGTCATGTCGTCCATCTTTATTACAGAGTCTATGTTTTCTTTTATTGTCATAGTTCAACTCAGTATTGGACTGTGTGATGAAATCTTGAGTCTTTGGATTGGTGTAGCTCAAAAATGTATGCAGGTTGTTAAAAATATATATTTTTAATTATTGTCGGCTCATTAGATTTGCAGGTCGAACTGCAAGTTCTGATATAGCCACATCAACACTACATGACTTAGTGGAAACCAGGGCACCACTCTGGTTAGTTTCACACAACAGCTGTGTTGTACATCTGTGACAGATTTCTGTGTGTGTGTGTGTGTGTGTGTAACATCATATGTCACAGGTGACGCTCACCCTGCTTATTAGGATCAGGCTCAGGGCTAGATGGCGAGGGGCCTGGTGGGGAGGGCGAAGCAGTAGGGGGAGGGTGCTGCTTGTCGCCATCTTGGAGACGAGCTGTCTTGGATGTCTCGATCCCCTTCACCCTGCGAGCATGACGGTTCCCCTTGTAGTGGGCCTCTGCCTGGCTCTGGTAGAACAGCAAGACACATCAGAGGTTTGACAGCATAGATTTGAATTGGCTCGACTGGATTCATGTTTCTATTTTTAACAGAACATTTCATCTTGACTACCATGTCATTTATCTTTATTCTTTTATTTACTGTTGACATGTAGTATTATGAGTACCTTAAAAATGTTGACATTTGATATCATTTTTGATACCACAGGGATAAATTGACACTGAGGGCATACAATTTAATTTTTTAAATAAATGATAAATTTACCAAGGCTAGAACATGATGATGACTTTTCTTTTCCTGGTTGGTAGCAGAGGACAGCAGAATGACTGTTGTAAACATTAACAATAATTAAAACTTTTTTTTACAGTAATGAAAACAATATTTGTCTTGCGATAGTGCACATGCTCAGAAGCCCCTGAGATCGTCACACATTCAAAATACAGTTAAGTGCAATTATAATAAACCAAACCAAACCAAACCAAACCAAAACACTGTTTGGTAAGCCCATAAACAACAGGATCGAATGAGACAAGTGACGAGAAGACAGCCCTGTGAGTGAGTGAGAGGAGGCAGGGCTGTGGGGGCACGGCAGCAATGTGTGTGTCAACTCGCTGTCGAAGGAAAGAGACAGCAAGAAAGTAGTATTGATTGTATTGAACTGCAGAAAATGAATATTTAAACTGTTACAAGTATTCAGAGATGATATGTAGCGATAAATGGATATTTTTGACAAAACTATTGACACAATGAGCTTCAGTCAGAAAGCTGGTGGGGGCAGTGAAGTGAACGCACACTGCCATGTGGACCAGATTCCACTGGACTGTTTGGTGAGCTGCGTGCTAGTAGTAGCAGCAGTATTAGTAATGTGCCTTTTCTCTGGCAGTCAGCTTATGTTTATATTTTGTCTTATATTGACTTGTTTGTCAGTTTATGTGTGCATTTCAATTTAGCAGGGTAAAGGTAGGTTTGTCAGATGTTCATTACCAAGCGATTGCAAACATCTTACACTGAACTCATTCATATGTAACACCACATAAACCTTTGATATGTTTTTTCAGTATGTTTGTTGAAGAAAGCATCTACAGTAATTCCCCAAATCTGCAGCTCCACTATAAAGTGACCATCAGTCAAAGACTATGGATGTATCATAACTGAATGACCAAGTGACTGTTTCTAACCAAAGGTGCTCAGTGGACTTCCTTGTATTTAAATTTTTTTTAACCAAACAAACCCCAACATTTTTGGTTCCCAAGGATAATCCAATAGTAACTCACAAATTCTGAAATATATTCTGGCACCCTGCGTTTTCGGCGCATTACAGTAAATGGCTGCTGAGCTGATGGTTTGGGGGGACTGATGTGCTGATGAGGCTGTCAGTGAAGATTAGCCTCCAGAATATTCTCATCTTCCTCCACTACTGGTGTAATCACTGAACTGGCCTGCTGAGCTGATGATGATTATTGAGTGGTGGGATTATCTGAAATGGGCTGGAGGCCTGTGGGCAACCAGTGACAGTTGACAGTCAGCTACTGAGAAAAAAAAAATGGAGCAAATCAAGAAGAGCTTGTATCCACGAGTGTGTGTTCGCCTGCTTGTCCCTGTGTCTGATTGCACTTAAGAGGATCAGTTTAAACTCAGGAAATGGGAAATATGAAGAGGAGTGGACAACTCAGTAAGAACTCAGTATGGATGTAGACTTTGGGTTTCAGTTTGTCAGAGTCAAGGTTAAGGTAACAGGAGACGTGCTATGTGTTTCAGTTATAATCCTTCAGATTGTCATGAAATCAATCTCCATTTTTGATGCTATTTATGGTTGGCATTTTTTTTAACGAAAACCATTCAATGTATATACAGTCTGTAATTACATCATTCCCTCGCTGGTTTCAAACTGCATAATGGATTCACAGGAAATAATTTATGAATGTAATCCAGTGTTACTGTTTCTAATTTCATCTCTTTGATAACAGCCTCGCTGTTTACTGTTCACTCTCCTGCAGCTGTATTAAAGCACCAATAAGACAAACTGAACATTTCCTTCTGCTGCTGTGTCATATTGAATGTATTCAATGGGCAGAACACAGGGTGGCGTTTATTGTGAAGCACTTGCAGCAAACAATATAATAGTCAGAGCTTTGTGCTGACAGCGATGTTCATCAAAAATGTGGCCACAAAAAAAAGACAAGGCTTTTTTCAAAATCTGCATGACAACTGTGATATGGTTAAGGAGAGGCAAATAAACTGTGATTAAGATATGGTTAGGATTAGGAAACTAAAACAAAGGGTTGAGGTTTGGGAAAAATTTTGGTTACAGTTAATAAAAATGTTATGTGCTGGGCACCATTTCTGTTCTGCTGCATTTAAGTCTGCCAAGTTACACGCTATACACCACCGTAACTTTCACACCCTTACTACTCCCTTGCTACACAAAAGACTTAATACCTCCTGCACTAGCCCTTAAGATTGGCTGTGGATGTACTGTAGGGCTGGGCAACATATTGACATTATATCAAAATTGTGATATTAGACTAGATATTGTCTTAGATTTTAGAAATTGTAATACCATAGGTGTTGTCTTTTCCTGGTTTTAAAAGCTGCATTACAGTAAAGTGATGTAATTTTCTTAACTTACGAAACTGCTAGCGCTGTTTTATTACAGGGTTCCCTTGGATCCTTAAAAAGTCTTAAAAGGCATAGAATTCATTACTCTTAAGGTCTAAATTGGTAAAAATAAATGTCTTGAATAAATCTTTCAAAAGTCTTAAAAATGAAAATGTTAATTAAAATCAAAATAATTGACACCTTAAAAAAGCTGCTTAATGCCACAATAATGTCACCAAAATTTCATGTTTTATGTTGCAATAAATATTTGGACAAAATTCTCCCTAATCCTGCGTAATTGATTTTGGTTCATGTTTTTCGTTTTCTTCAATTTTAGTGCCATTAACAAAGTCTTTGAAAGCTGTTAATCTGACGTGCCTACTTGCTGTAGGAACCTTGTGTTATTTGCCTTTACCCCTTTAGTCATTATATCCATGTTACTGATAATTACTTATCAAAAATCTCTTTGACATGTTTTGCAAAAGCACCAATACTAAACCCTACAATATATATGTTTAATAATATATATATATACATATATATATATATATATATATATATATATATATATATATATATAATATATATATATGTTTCTCCGTATCGCCCAGGCTTAACATGAATCATAAGGTGCAGAAACGTCCAATATGGAAATAATTCTTGGAGATGTAGGGCTGGGATATCATTGTTACCCTCCAAATCCAGATATCCATGTGCATGTCGGCATCAGATGAAATCAAAGGAAAGAGTGAGGTGTTGGGGCCCAAATATAGTTCCTGTAAGCTCCGCACTAATACAGTAATAGAGGATTGTGTGTGTAACTGTCTGTGCATGTGTATGAACAAGCAGGAGTCTGCTGGGATTAGATAGGTTTCATTAGGCCAATAACAAGCCTGAGAGACCTGAATAAGGCGCGTGACAGGTACATGTTTAGGACTCTGCGGGGTGGGATGCTTGGCTGAGGCAAAGGGACCACTGAGACGTGTCCGGGATGCCTCTGTAAGTCTGAGGTATTAACTGCCAATGATAGTTACCCATATAGCCCTCATCCTGATTGGTGATGACAGAAAGGCAGATATAGCTCTGCCTGTGTAACCCAACTCCTCTGGCTGCTGCTACCCAAAGCCTTGCAATTAGACAAGGAGATGAAGCCGTACAACTCCACAAACAAATGACGGCAGAGAGCTCGAGAGGCAGAAATACTTAATGCTCCTTCTTTTTTTTTACAGTCCACACTTTGTGTGACTGACCTTCTTATTTCCCTCTCCCTTTCTCACAGTTGTTTTCTTTGTGCCTGAGCTTTGATACTTTCACTGTCCTTGTGACCTTCAGTGTCAGGTCTTAAGAAATCAATAAAGGTCAATCAATCAATTCAAGCATAAAAGCTTGACAGCCTTGGAGGTGGGGGTGAGATGCAGCAGAAACAATACGATGTAAAAGAGATGACCGCATCCGATCTTGGGAGGAAAAGGGAAAAATGATAAAATATAAATGATGTTCAGCATAGTAGGTGAAACAGACTGAGAGAAGCTACGAAAGAGCCTATGGAAAGGGGGATTAAGACGAATGAAGAAGCAGAGATGGGATTTAAGAGGGAGAAAATGAGAGCAAGTGAATGTCCCTGAAATCCTTTTTCTCTCTAAGCAGGATGTGCTTTGATGTTTTATCTATAAAGCGACAAAAGCACAGAAAGCAGAGAGAGTGGGTCTTGCAAATCTACTGTACGGGGTACTGGCAGCAGCAGTGACAGGAAGAGGGGGTGGGAAGAAGCTGGAGAGGTGGAGAGAAGGAGACGGGGACAGATGATACAGTATACCCCACAGAGGGGGAAGCAGAAACATGAAAACAGACAAGGAAAATGGTGAGCAAACTCACTTGCTGAACAGACAGGAGATGTGAATGAAACAAGGTTTGGTGTAGGCCTAAGAAGAACAAGAAGAGGGAGAAAGAAAGAGAGAGAGAGGTGTCCAGTATGGTACTGCAGTGGTGACGATGGCTAATGCAGCATGGTGTGACGTCAGCCTTGCAGCAGAGCTGAGCTAAACACTGGCAGGCTAATCTGTCCTCTGTGGCCTGAAATGAATTGCATAGTTATAATTACAACATGTGTGGCTACAGCGTAGTAGCAGCAAGAAGCAAACGCTTCCTTATGGCCACTATCAATCAATCTGCCTCTTTCACTATGTGTGAGTACTCGAGAACTCCCATTTAACCCCCGCCTCCCTCAGACATAAACATGACAGAAAAATGTTGGTATTATTAATGTACTTTGGTGGCGCATGACCTGAAGAAGACTAGATGAAAAATAATGAGCGTTTGTCTGCCTTTGAACTGCAGCGCAGCCCAGACAGCATGAGTAAGCCAAGTACTGTACTGTAAGCAGAGTATTCCTTCATTATTAAAGAATGTCCACCATGCTTTAAGCTCCCAGTCTCTCAGGTTACTGTGGAAAGTGCTGTAGAGCTGCAGCACAGCAGATGCACGCAAGTATAACAGCAGGCAGGACAAACAGGTGGCTCAATATTAGACATCCCACCGCATTTCACAGACGTGGCACCAGTTAGAGACTCCCATACACACATGCATTTACACACATGCACATTCATATTTACATACATACAGTATGTAAATATGAACATGCGGTTATCAGCCCCCTCTCATGTTCTGTATCCCATGCTCATGTAGACCATGTGAGAACATGCAGATCTGAGCAGGGGAGATATAATTAAGCGGCCCCTCACAGAGAGCACAGGGCAGTGTTACATGAGTTTCGGATGACTCCCTCCTTGCCTGTGTCCTTTACACACCACTGCATTTAGAGTACAAGTATTTAGCGCTTCATCACTGGAATGCATTTATATTTTTAGCCAGGCTTTCATGTCAGGCTTTTGTTTGATTTCTACTCATGTTTAGGTGAGAGGTTACAGTGTCGGTTATAAATACCAGAATTTTTTCCATCAGTAAAAGCCTTTTCAGTAGTAATGAATACACATTATTCAAATTTAGACACAAAGAATTTTGTCTTTTTTTCCACTTCTATTAGAGCTGACTATAAGTTATTGCGAGCTGTTTTAGTTTGAAAGGTCATGCGTATTTTTTCTTCTGTAGTTAAATGTACAGAGTGTGTTGTGGCCCACCAAAATAATATCTGCTGTCTAATTTGTTATTTCTTTGTGCAAAGAAAGAGTCTCAGATCATCAAAATATTTCCACTGCACGCACACACACTTACAAAACACAAACACACTGTAAAAAGCCTGCAATATTTTAGTTATGTCATCCAGCAGCAGGGTTTTGGGTGTCCACATTATGAGCTATTTGCATTTCAACTTCAGTTAACACGACTGCCTCTTTAATGGGGACACTCAAATCATTCCTCTAGAGTTTCATCACTTCTAGCCTCTTTTATTTCAGTTGCTCTGCCTCATGTTGGCATGGTGCCATCTGTCAAGGGTGACATGCAGAAAATGTGCTCCATCAGCTTTAAGGTAGCTGTGAGGACAAGCTTGTGTTCACTGTGGTTCTCCCTCACGTCCATTAAAAACCTCATCGCAGTGGATTTAAAAACCACAAGTCATACTTAACACCTGAATATGTTTTCTGAGCCTGACACACAGTTCAGCCAAACAAATTCTCTGTACACTGAAAGGAAAGGCTGTGCAAACTTTGTGGAACTTGCTTGCTGTCCTTGTATTTGCTTTTCTGACCCAATATCATCCCTTTAAGCCTTTAGTACTAGAGTGTAGAAGGACATTTATCCTGGACAGTCGTAGAATGAATTAAGCAGGCAGGGATTTTCTCGGTCTTCCTCCTCCCACTCTCCTTCCTGAACAGGCTAAAATTGGAGCTGAGAAACTGTGAACCAAGTTCTCACCTGCTCCAGCTGTACAGTCAATCACCAGCTAACTTTGACTCCAGCCAACCAACTTTTCAGGTCATGATTTAATGTGTCAAGAGTGCAGGTGCAGGGCTCTGAGACACTTTGACGGTTCGCTAAGCTCTGCCTCTCCTAGTTACTGTTGCTATGCTTGTCAAGCTTTCTGTTCTCATATGCAGTTTACAATGATAGCGGCGGCAGAGTTACCACTTGGAAGGCTTAGTTGTTTTCTTATTCTTATTTCCAGCCAGCAACTGTTGATTTTGGCAACTGAAATGGCAACTGCTGGCCAAGCAAGCGTGAAGCAATTTTGGTACAGCGTGGTACAGTGATGATGTATTTGGTAGGCCAACATGAAAGTTATCATCACCCTGGTTCCATTGACAAAAAGCCAATGGGATTTTAACATTGGATTTTTGCAGAAAGGGAAATATAATGATAAAATTAGGCTCTGTGGCAAAAAAAAAGACGCTTGCATGTTTTGTTCAGCAAGACAATCCTCACAAATGAACACCTTTTTCAAATTTTGAAGCATAAATGCAATTTAAGAAGTAAACATCCAATGTTAGGCTATAAACGCACTACACCGTGGTTGCGTGACTTTGGTGTCGCCACCACAATGAGACTGTAAAGTCGTGTTCTGTAGTCACATTTAGCCACTTGTTAGCATCTGTCTTTTTTAAGTCACCTACAAGCTTCAAAATTCATGAGCTGTACATTAACTGATGGATTTTATGGCCTAGAACAAAATATGAAACCCTCTTAAGCTTATGCTTCCAGCAAACCTTATATCAGGCATCTAACCGAAAACCCATTGACTTTGAGTCAATGGAACTGGGAGTGGCAAAATGCTAGCTCATTTCTGGGTTTCATGACTCATTCCTTCACCACTTGGTTGTGGTAGGGTATTCGATCTCTTGTGTTAATCTTGTAATGCACACTGGCCCAAAAAGCAATATTCAATTGGTCCAAAAACATTTGGAAAGTCCAGCTGTGTGATTCAGTTGTGTTATCCCATTTATGTGCGTGAGCAGCTGTTGCTCTAAATTGTCTCGGCTGTAGGAGGACTTGGTAGTTAGTTATTGATGTACTTGGTTGTGTCTGTTAGGCGTAAGCTAGTTAGCCAGACATGAAAACATTTGTAGCTAACATTTGAACACATAGGCACACTTATCCATTGCCTACACATCTGAGTATGTGTTTTTGGCTTTGGAGAGATTCTAAGATACACACCACCCTCCAAAGTCTTTAAATGCCAAGTTTCACTCTAACTACCATCCCATGCACACCACTTTGGCATTTTATAGATATCCAACGCCTGCCAGGCCTGCTGTGCCAGCTGGTATGAAAGCAAATCCTTCATTTGAAGTATTTAAGATTTCATACCTCTGAGTTGAAGCGTATTTGACAGACATTGCAGGAGATGACTGGCCGCTTTGTCTTCACCATAGGTGGACCGAAGGTGTGCGTCATCACAGCCTTCTGGACAGGGTCCATCTGAGGACAGACAACCCAGAGGTCACATCAAAGATTCAGCAACACAGGAGGAGCTCGGGAGGGCAGTGTTTCTGTGTTTTCAACAGCAGTGCAGTGATCGTGGATGAGAGAGAAAGGTGTTAAAGTAAAGGTGCAGGTGAATGACAGGGGGATCTGCTTAAGGGGAAAGAAAGCTGGGAGATTAAAAAGAGCGGAGAAGAGTGAATTGAAGAGGGAGCAGTGATTGATGTGGACAGGAGGATGTGTGTTTTCTCAGCAGCAGCTGGTGCTGCTGTCTGTGCCTGACTTCTTGGGTGCCGTTCAAACACTTTAATTCATGCTGGGGTTCGAAGGGCCTAATTACACACCCCCTATCTCCAAAAATTTGTACTTTGTGCGTGTGGTACAAAATCTCTGCTTTTCGAAACATCAGACCAGAATGTGACACACAACAGTAGAGATATTTTTCTGTGAAGATAAAAGATAAAATGTGTTTTAGATTAGTAGGGACATTAGGGCCTTGTTGCGAGAAAAGCAATCAAATTTGGCTGCAGGGAAATTGGATTTCATATTTGAAATAATCAGCACACTTAAAACTGTTAAACAATGAAATTAACCAAATGGAATATAGACAACTCTGGGTTTAGATAAAAATATGCTGTTGGTAAAAAAACAAAAGACCAAACAACAACTGAGGATTGTATTTCTAACATTTATAGATTGATGTAAGGTTGAATACACATATCATAAACTGTGAGTAGACATATCTATTTAAGGTATAATTACTGTCATTAGAAAAATGCAGCTCAATCTTTATCCTATTAATTGAACCACATAATAGGATTAAAAAAGTCAATTAAAACATTTAACTTTATATCAGAAAACAAACTAATTAAAATGATCATTAATATTAAAAAGTAAATTGTAAAACAGCAATATAAACATATAAAAACAATAGTATTAAAGACTTTAAATAGAATAAAGTCACGGACATAGGAATATCTCTAATTAAATGCCACAGTTAAACATCGGCCTTTAACTTTATCCTTAGAATACCAACCAAGCTTGTCATTCTCAGATCAACCACACGTACACCACGTCACTCTCTCATGAAACGTTTACTACTTCATTTTTAGACGACTCGAATGGACTCGTGTGAGCTCTCTGACCCACTGGCAGGGTTCAACAACCACAGCGCTGGGTGTTGCCCTCATTAAGCCGCCAAAAGTACACTGCGGTTTTACTCAGCCTCTCATCTCCTGCTCAGACTGTGAACGTCTGCTGCCAAATGAGAGACTGTTTACACTCTCAAGCTCCAGGCACCAGGGGAAATGGTATAATTGGTCTGAAAACTTAAACCCTGTTTGAATGCATTGTTAGGAATATTTATAGACCTTTTTTATGTTTTTTTTTCTTACTCCTGTCTCAAAATTGTGTCTCCGGTTCACCTCCCTCTAGTTTCATATTTTTAAGATTGAGACCTGTAACACCTCTAAATCTGTTTGTTACATCTGTGCATTTGTGCCAACATTGTATGTGAGTGAATGCATGACACAAGCTGTGTGTTTATCTGAGGTAATTATCGTCCACGTGTCCCGATGGGTGTGTGGGACAGAAAGGCTGATAAAAACAAAAGCCCCTCCTTCACTGCCCTGTCCATCTCTCACTGGTGGCTGTTGTTCATCATGTTGATTTCTCTCTGGGTCCCCTGTCACTGTGTGTCTGTTGCTGCCATTCTGTTACCACCTGTTCTCGTCATGATCGCTTTTTATACATTTGTCCCTCCTGTTATAACCTCATTAACCTATTAGCCGCTCTCTGTCTCCTCTTTCACCCTCTCCTCGCTTAGACAGCGGAGCTTTTGTTGTGTGTGTGTGTGTCATATGGATATCTGATAACGTAAAAAACAACCCCTGTTTCCCTCTTGTTTGGGGGTTTATACAGTCTGGCACTTGGTTGCTGGTTCCAGACCTCTAAATTTGGTCCTCTCTTTGATGGCTATTTGCCCTGTTAGAGAAACAACTGAGCCTGGTTTATTGGCAGAATTTAGATTGTGGACGACATCTGTGGCAGAGCCAGCAAAGTGATGACAAGACTGCACGAGATCCACACAGTGATACAGGCTGTTGTTAGTTAACTTTGAAAAAATATCAGTTCTTAAATCGATGTATTTCTCCACTCCCCATGATTGTTAACTGCTCCCAGCAAGCAGTCCTGCAGCTTCTGTGTCAGCTGAAAATGATTTGGGACAGATATGTCACTTGCTACTGATTGGTTCTGGGAAACTGATATCTCCTCCCACACAGAAAACAGCTTACAGTTTTTCTTTTTAAACAAATGTATTATTATTACAGTATATGAATGCAAACTGAACCCTGAGGAACAAAATTGCAGTTAAGTGTGTATATAACAATGAGCCTATGATCAAATCTTGTCCGATGGATCATGTCCAGCATGAGCCTGCATTGTTTTCTATGCCTTGTGTAGAGGTATGCAATGTGAAGGATGGATAGTAACAATAAAAACTAGTACAAATGCATTCAATGGATATTGCTGGGGAAAAAAAGACCATAAATCGTGTCAAAATGGGTTTTTATATAATGAAAATATCAAGAATTCTACCTTAAAAGTAATATTTCTCTCCCAAACTGAGTATCTGAAACAGAGACTAATAACATATGCGTTAAACTTTAGCCTTACAGAACATTTATTTTCCTCCAGAGTGTTTGAAATCAACAGAGTTGCAGAGGCTCACTCTCTCCTTCTTCCTCACCGTGCAGCTCCTGTCTCAATGCAAGAAGGCGAGACCTGCAGTATACTCCTGAGAATCTTAAGGGTCTGGAAATTACCTGTAATCCTGGTGAGTCAGACCTGATATTAGCTCTCTAGATAACTCACAGAACTCCACACCCCACAAAAAGTTTCTAACCAAACTGGAACATAACTGTGTTTGAAACAATAAATACAGTAATCGAGTGTTTTTGGCAGTTTGCCCTTTCCGTGTCCTTTCAGTCTCTAAATACGAGCAGGCTGTTTGTCCGGCTTTAAATAAAGACTCTCACTGAGCTGCAGCCGTCTATCACTGGATGACAGCAGTGTTTCAGACTTGTTTAAATTTTACTGTCCAGACAGAGAGTGATTTGGATTGAGGTGCTCTGGCATTAGTGGCCACACTCAATGTCCTTGCTGGAGCAGGATGAATCATTAACCTGAGGAAGGGTCATTTTGCCTGAGTGCATAAAGATAAGGTTGATGATAGTGTGTGAGTGTGTGTGTGTGTGTGTGTGTGTGGGGGGGGGGGGGGGGGGGGGGGGGCACTTGCATCCCTGTGTGTCGCCACGCTGACCTTCACATGAAACTCAGTCTAGCAATGAGAAGGGGCTGCAGAAAATGCTGACTGTAGAGAATGCAGCCCTGTGCCTCTTATACAATTGATTAGCTGTAACTCATTTTATTGCAGTAAAACACTCGGCGGGGCATTTTCTCAATTATGCTGAAACTCACTCTGCTGAATAAAAGTAAACAGCTGTCACCTTATCATTTTGGATTATACAGTATAAATCCTCAGCACTTTATCACTTGTCTTCACTCCGGAGGCAATGCTCCAAAACCACTACCAAATACCAGCTCTGTCTTCTGTTAAGTGAAACAAGACGATAACAAATTCCAGACGCCATGAGAACACACTCACTCACGTGTGCTCTCACTGGTGTGCAGGTATGCCTGTGAGCACTCACCGTGTTAAAGTTGTGGAAGAGGCCGATGGTGGCTGGGTGAGGCGACTCCAGGGGAAACTGGAGGAAGGGCTTCATGTCCAGCGGGGTTGGGATGACAGATGGGCTCCTGAGGAAGGCAGGGACCGGCCCCGGTCGGTTTACACTTCCTGTGGTAGATGTACAAACAGGGAAATTAGAGATTCAAAAAATGGAAAGAGCAGAAGGCCCTATAATCAAGTGAATCGCAAACTGAAATAATTTCACAAGGTTTGTTAGTGAAGATGACGACAGCTAGTTCTCACTTGTGCTAACTGTGTAGGAAAACTGCAGTGGCTGATGCAGAAAAGCAAATGGGCCTATCTAGTGCCAGTGTTTGTCCATTGTGGGCTCCTGTAGAATAACGTGATGGACTCTGTGGAGGAGAACCCACAGTATGTAGGAATAAACGGCTCATTCAGAGGTAACAAAAACGCAACGATTCTGAGTTTCAGATGACTACAAACTCAGGAAAGCATAGTATAAATATATTTCTGCTAACAGATTCCCCTAAATCCTACACACCTTAAATTAAGTATTCTTTTAAAAGAAAGAGCTCTTGTTCTTTTTAATTTTTTTCTACTTTATTATTCCACTAAGGCAGTTTGATTTTGGGCAAGTAAAAACAGACATATGCACAGACAGGCAAAGGAGCTGTATAACAGTATGTTTGCGCTTAAAAAAACAAAACAAAAGTCATACTAAAATAATGAAAAAAAAAAAGAAATGATTAAGTTAATAGTCCACATGGTAGATTGGCAGTTAAGCATTTCATGTTTTTCATGTGCCAAGAGCCAGATAGAGCACACACACTCACACTCTTTTCGAGTGTCAAATACAGCTCTCATGGTGGAAATGGGAAAACAGATGGCTCTGGCCTGGCTCTGTTCAGCAGAAACAAAATCTGCCTACCGACACCTCGAAAGGTCACTAATTAACACATTATATCTTGTTTGTTTATTCCATGCAAACTGGAGTGTAAATACGATATGTTGCAGTTTTACATGGTGTTTTGTGCAGCCAATAAAAATTGGCCATGAGCAGTGACTTCCCGCAGCACCTGAAGACAGAGTCAGGCTAGCTGTTTATAGTCTTTGTGCTAAGATAAGTCAACCAGCTGCTGGCTATAGCTTTATAATCACCGTACGGAGATGAGACTGGTATTGCATTTCTCATTTAACTCTTGGGGAGAAATTAGTATTTCCCAAAATGTCAATCTGTTTCTTTGAAGCTGAGCATTACATCAGAGCAAGTACCTGCTGTAAAACCAGTTTTAACTGAAACACTGTTTAAAGTATTCTAATCCTCCCCCTTTTCTCGATCTGAACCTTCATCTTCTGCGTCATCTTCCCATTTTTAGGCCCACTACCCACCCACACCTCTCCTCTTTCTGCCTCTCTTGCTCACTTTTCTTTCAGTAGTAGCTCAGCAGCGGTGAATGCCTGCACTTGAGGAGTCTTCTGTGATGGGCAGGAGAGCTAAGCTCCTTAAGCCTCGCAGCTGGGGTGCTGCAGATATCCGCCTTTTCTCCATTTCTCCCTCTGTCTCTCTCTCACCAAGCACAGTTTTCTATCCCCATTTCATGGTCCCTTATTCTGTCTGCCTGCTGCTGTATCCCCCATCTGTACTTCTCCTCACTCCACCACCAGTTCTTCTAGCTGTTTTGTTCCTTCTCCTCATCCTCTTTCTGTTTTGCTCTCTCTTCTCCACTTCTGCTTCCCGTACTTCTTCTGTTTAGCGTAAAGAAAAAAAACAGCAGGGTGCTTCAGGCCCAATCTGGCTATACAGAGAGAATTCGTATAATCTTTTCTCCTGAGATTATATGCAATCATCATCCTTTATTGCCACCGCTTTGTGATGACTACTTAACAATTTTGTTACATTTGAAAAGAAAAACTGGTCACTTGTCAAAACAAGGGGAAGAAAAGGCTATTTTGGTAACAGCAGAGGAGGCTCCTTTCACTGACAGCAGGGGAGACGTAAAGAATGTGCTGTCAGGATCAGAAATAGATGGAGGGGAAACTCTCTCCTTCTGGCATTCCTCTTCTGACGGTTTCAGTCTTTTGGAAGCGGTGGCAGCTGAAGCTCAGCTGTAGCTATTGTCATATGTGTGTGTGGCTGCTTTCGCATGTGCTGCATGAGAAGCAGGGAGTCCAGAAGGTAGGAAGGGAAATAAGATATAAATGTGGTGGAGGTCATGGTTTAAATGTCCTTCAGACATGCCATGAATCCCACAGATCACATGACGGCCATTATCACCTCTCTACACCAACCACAGCAAGGTTTGTGCTGAGTGAAAAACCAGCGGTAATAACACACCTTCGTTCACACCAACATACGAACATGCAGGAATGAGGGAATGCTCACCACCAGATATCATGAAGGAATGAGGGTCAGCAATAAGCAGGATAAAAATAAGTCTGGGACTCTTCTTAAATTATCACAGAAAGTTAGACTAATTTTAATTCCTGTGTTTAAAAATGTAAATATTAAAGGGTAGAGTTTGTGATATTATATCTTTGAAGACATCAAATCCCATGAAAAGACCCTAAACTAAAATGTTAGTCCATCTTTGCCCCAAGCCTATGATGTAAATCTTTAAAAATGGCTACAATATAAATAATTCAAAAGGATCAGTGTGTAAGATTTAGGGGGATTTAGTGGCATCTAGCGGTGAGGATTATAGATTGCAGCCAGCTGAAACTTCTGGTTAGATTTCAAGCGTTTCATTTGTCCAGGAGGACCTAGTGATTTAAACTGCTAAAAACACTAAATAAAATAGTTTAAAAGGTTAAATAAGTTAAAAAATAATCTGTGTTTTTCCAAAGCGCTCATCACGGAGGGGCTGCTCACTACAGTGGCCAACACGAAAACATGATGGTTTGTCCGTTTGGGCTACTGTAGAAACATGGTGGCGTAACATGGCGATCTCCGTAGATGGGGACCAACTCCCTATGTAGAAGTTAACAAAAGCACAACAACAGCGATTATACGCAAAAAACATACTGCATTACCAATCATCATGTATAAGTTTACATAAATAAAGATAACATATTCATTTTAATGCATTGGTTTAGCTTCCCTCTTGTATGTAGGTCGGCTGTGTAAGCTTAATATGATGTCACAGGAATATCAGTGACCAGTGATCTGTTGTTCTTTAAGGGGCAAGTAGCAGGTGTCTCAGTTACCTCTGTAGCCTTGTGCTGTCTGAATAATCTGAATAATGAGCACCTGATCTGTGTTCTTCTCAATGTGTTGTTTAAATCCTCTGAGCAACGAAGTACAGCACATCTTCTTTGTAGCGTAGTTAATGTTTCCACTTTTCAACTTAAAACTCATGAACACAACAAAGTCAGAAGAATGATCATATGAGAAGCACCAGTTGAATCTGTCCTTGCTCGTTTAGTCAGTGCCATTGCTGCGCTACATTACGACATGTTACGGATTCATGAGCACTCAGATGTTTTACAGGCTGACCTGGTACTGGACAATGAAAGGAATCGTTCGAGAAGATTTGTTCCTTCAGTTTTGTTCACCATTACAAACTAACAAGCATCTGAAAGGTTCGGAATGACATCTAATAGAAAGCTGCTGGTTGCATGACAACTAGTGGCACCTCACAGATGTCCCATTTGTGCCACTCAAAGCTATGTGTCTTTTTTTAGTAACACACCACTGCCGCGTTTGTGCCATGTAAAGCTGGGTGGTTATTCCAGCGTCATCTGACATCTTTTCTTAACCATAACCAAGTAGTTTTGTTCCCTTAACCTCACTGCCAACCCCTTCTTACTGCCGACCTCTTCTGTATGAGGATACAGCTCAAAACGCAGCCTCCAGCATCATTTTAGTAATACCCAGGGTTTCTGCCCAAACACCAAAATATGATGAGTAGAGATGAGATCATGTTGAAATGAACATCGCAGTGCCCATGTTCATGGTAGTGGTGTATTCAGTAGTTTTTGAAGAACAATAGAGCTTTATGGCTCAGGGGAATAAGATTTATAGGATACTTATTAATAGTATCAATTCATTGAAGGAAAATACAGAATATCATTAGACCTATCCTTTAGCAATCCTTGAATTCAAGGTTAGCTATGACATCCTTTCTTGCATCGAGCTACTGTGTCCAAATCTATAAAAACAGAGAAGAAAATGTCTTGGAGGTAATTAAACATGTGGTTAACAAAGCATATAGTGGGGTAATAATGTTTCAGCTGTATGGATTGGCTCAGAGGTATCATCATTGTGCTTCCTTCTTTGGTTAGTGAAGCGAATTCCTGACACGCTTCTGGTAAATCCGCAGCTCATTTTACGCCACATTACAATTTAAAGGTCAAAGCATGTCTGCTGTTACTTATCAATCTGCATTTGCTGTGCAGACGCTCACAATAGAGTGATGTATTTAACGGTGGCACACAGTGTTTTCAGCTCGATGCGGTGTGAGTGTAGCAGCAGCATCCCCTGACCTACCCTCCTCCTGAGTGATTTACAATGACATCAGATAAGTGAACGCCACAACTCTTCAACAGCGGCCACGCGGGGAGGGTGTGCATTGATTGGACACATTCTGAGGAGCGTTAAAGTGTTAAAGTGCTGCCAAACTCTATAAATCCAGGCCTCACCATTTATTGGTCCTTCTCCCGACTAAAATGAACAGGCAGCACTGCCTCACCGCGCCCCTCATCTTACTGACTTTTTTTTTTCTAATGCAAATGTTTGGGTGAGAAAAAGATCAATGCCTGTGTAATAGCTTATTGAATTTTTGTATAGATTGTGAGAGAGAGGTAGTTGGACAGAAATGAAGAGATGCAGAGATGGGGGGGGGGAATAAAGAAAAACAACCAGAGACAGAATCTTATCGTCACAGTAGATTTCACAAACCCCAACGTGTGCACACACAGGCGTGCACACACCAATATGCTGTGACTAAGGCCTCTCAAATTGGCAATTCATTTAGCCAATTTAGGTTTAATGATCACAGAGGTAATGTCAATGTCAGTGACGTTGCTGGAGCCTCTCTGTATTCCCCGCCTGCCTCCATCTTTGTGCTCCATGATGGGACAGGAGACTGGGTGACATGCTGTCTAACAGAATGAAGTCTGAGGAGAGGCAGGAGCACTGCAGGGTCCCGCCGAAAAAAGAGAAAATAAAAAAAGAAATGCAGCCACCTTTAGTTCCAGCTCCACACTCAAGAGGACCGACTTGGCACATGATGCCAGCCGCCTCACATCTGCATCTAAATGGGCTGCTGTGCACAGAGGACTCTTCTGTGGCAGATTAGCCAGCCTCCCCTGACAAAACCCCATCGCTGTCACTGCAGCAGAGACAACTCTGTGGTGGCAGCGGGTCTGTCAACCCGAAAACCCCTGGATCCACTGTGATCTTGTTTGTCTTTGCCCCAGGTTTTGTGCACAAAGCATGTGACAAAAAGAGCTGATCCTAGTTTGGTGGCAGATGACACCATTAGTATGTTGACGATCGTCATCTGCTCAAACGATTTGTGACACTGTTTGTTGTTTTGTGGCAGGAATGCTGTGCTGCCACATTTTGGCATCAGGTGACATTATTAACAGCAAAATAAACACTTGAAGTGGTTTGTTACATCAGCTCTCTCCCATGTGGTGCAAATGTAATGCAACTGTGTTTGAGGGTCTAACCTTTAAAGAAACCGAGTGCTAACTGTCGTGATTGCAGGGGGAAGATGGCTCTGTCTTAGTGTCGCATACTGCTGCTGTGAAGGACTGAGCATGAAATCCAATTTACTGCAGCTCAGCTTACCCTCAAGTCAAAGGCAGCTATTTCAACCTAAGCCGGGGACAGGCGACAACACACACACACACACACACACACACGCACACACACGCACACACACGCACAAACCTTTGTAGTCTGAATGAATGATGCTCTAAAAGGAGTAACTTATAGGCTCAACGCTGATTAATGTTGTGTTTGTCTGTGTGAGATCTGGACAGTGAGAAGAGAGGACACACTGAAGAGGAGAGCTGAGTGCTGGTGAAGGAGAACACAGTTGATTTCAGTCTGCACTTTGTTTTAATGATAGATGCTCTGCGCCCCAGCGGCCAGGCTTAAATGCCACCTCCCAGAGAACTCTCAGAAGTCCTCTTTCACTGGAAATGTGTGTGTGTGTGTGTGTGTGTGTGTGTGTGTGTGTGTGTGTGTGCGCGTGTCTGTTTTTATGCAGTGCTCTTGAGATCAGCCAGTCCTTCTGCAGCTCCACTCGCTGATTTCATGCAGTATTTGCAATTAATGAAGACTTTTGTTTCCCCCCACAGATTTTGCACTGCTCTCATTAAAATTAAAATCATTATGTAATGATGGTAGTACATTGCTCTGTTTGGACTTTTCCCGACTAACAGTTTCTCATGAAAAATTCTGTCTGTCTTTCCGTAGCGTCGGATTACAAAACATCGCAACGAGGCAAAAATTCCCCTGATTGGCGTGGAAGTGGAGATGACGGGCAAAGAGGAGCTTGGATGGAAATGATGGCAGTGGGGCTGAGTGGATCGAGTCGATTGAGCGAGGAAAAGAGGTCTGGACGAGGGGGGGAGATGAGGTGGAAAGAGAAGGAAAGCATAGAGGAGGGGGAGGGAGCCGCATGTTTTGAGGTGAGTCCAAGGTGACCAGAGGAGGTAAAGAGCCATGTTAACCTGCAGGTTAATGTACGGAAAAAGGAAAAAAAAACACCATCTGTTAACTGTAGAAAGCAATAATACTCCACACAGCTGAACTACATACTGTCCATGTGTTAAAAATCACATGGTAACGTTCTCACAGTGGTGAAAGTGGGCCATTATCATACAGCTGCTTGGAAGGGTTAACCTTTGGCTGTCACATGAAAAATGCCATACACGCATGAACAAATTTGGGTTATTTTGTTGCCCTCCCCGTAGGTTGTCTGCATGTCAGGTCTCGTTTTAAGCATAAACACAAATCCTGAGACGTGGAGTTGGGAATACGGGTCAAATATGGTTCATTTCTGATGTGTGTTTGCAGCATTGTTTGTTTGGTTGTCAGTCAAGAGCTGCATTTTTACCATATGAATTATTCTGAATTCGCATCATATGAGACAAGTTGATTTTCTACAAATATTTCCAAAAACTTATCCCATGAGTTCAGTAGGTATCAAATGAAGAAACACCTCAACTACAACTGCAAAACAATATATTAGCCACACTATTTCTTGAGAAGGTGTATTGCAGTAAGCAAGATGGCAGTTTGGATCTATTGCTTTTAAAACGTAAATCATTTTGAGTACATTAATTAAACACACTGTCGACACATGGATTTAATGAGCTAGATTGGAGATGTTTCTTTACAAATTAAAAAGTTGTTTTTTTTCCCCTTACATTATTTACATAAAGCATAAGTAAGGTTACAGAGCGACAAGGCTCTGTATGAAGGAGGTTAAGGTGGATGGATGGTTCAACAAAACATTGGACTTTAACATGGGAGGGCACTGTTTGTTTCTCTTTTCCAACTGTCAGATTTCTTTTTTCTTTAAAGCATGACAGCGATCTTGTGTTTATTATTGTAACCATGACAATAAAGATCCCCTCACCCTAACATAGAATATAATAAGGGGCGTCAGATCAGAAAAAGTTTTGTCATTCTCGAGGTCATGGTCCATAGAAAAAGAATGGATAGTAAGGGCGTTCCCATTTAGATCAACATAGCAGGATGTACATTTTTGTGTACAGTTGCCATTGCAACCATTGGGGCACAACTTCTTTATAGACTTCCGTATGAACACACCCATTTGCAGTAAGTCACAAATAAGCAATCTGTTATTTTTAAAATATTACCATTATTTTAGTTTCTATGTTCTATGTTTGTTGAAACATGATGTAACTTTATTGCATTTGCCACTGAAGAACAAGTGAGCCACTGCTCAGCGGACAGCTGACAAGATGAGAGATTACCAACGTGTAGATTCACATATAACTCAATGAACTGAGGGTTTACTTGGACCAAACCAGAGCAGGTGATTGTTGAAATATTAACCAAGACAGTTTTATTTTGCTTCTGTCGCATTTTAATGAGGTGTGTTTTACGATGCATTGACAAGGCAATAAAGCTAACATTGTCTTAGTTTGGTAAAAGACAGAAACTTGGATTGTCGGACGGCTGCATTTTTCTATGTAATAAGGAAATACTAGGCCAAAATTGAGTTCTCAAACTAGTGAATGTGACACACTTTACAGCCAAACTGATGTGTTATCACCATAACAACTAACCACAATCAGCATTTTCTGTTAAACTATTCTGTTAACCGCGACAAACTGTTCAGTGTGATTTCTATCCATTCTATTTCTATGTCTTGCAATGTGGAGGTCTGGTTGAACAATTTTTAACTCATGCATATTCATCATTACCTCAGTTCGTGCAGTTCAGAGAAACTTTACATTTTTACAACCACTTGCTTCTTTCCGTTAACTTTGTATGTAATCCTGCCACATCTTAATTTAGCCTTGGTTCTGTCGAGGGTTTTTGTTAGTGAAGCTTTTTGGAAAGCTTTAAGAGGCTGGCCCATCTTGCCTCAATCCGCATCACTCTTGCTGGTGTCATTGTTTCCTAAATATCTAGAGCAAATGTGGTTAGTAAAAGATGATCAGCCAAAAATATGAGGGTCATCACCAAGGTTGACTGGAATTTCCCTTTAAAGGAGATCTATCATGCTTTTTCTTATTTTCTGTCATATATTTAATGTTACAATGTTGGATGTTCATATTAAATGTGGCCAGAGTTTCAGGTAATGAGGTAAACATTTTAAAAGTAATTCCTTTGAGCAAAAGCCTCAGGCTTCAGACTGATCTGAATATTCTGTTTCCAACATTTTTTTCTACTTTCCAACATTTTTTTCTGTCATCTTATGACAGATTTCTTCATATGGTCATCTGCCACAGGCACAATACTGCAAGTGGTTTACGTTATATATTATTTTACATTATATTCTTTAGCAAAATGCTAACGTCTAACATGTTATCTTGGTTGCCGATGTTGTTAATTTCGGATCATATTCCTGCTTAAACATGTCCAGTTGTATATAAGTTTTTATTGGATAGCATGAGCTTAAAGAGAGAGGCAATACAATTTAGCATCTTGGGCAGAGGGTGAACACAGGTGTTGAAGCCAGACAGTATGAGAACATTAAAGCATGTAAAGATGTTCTAGTAGAGACACAAAATACAAGTATGAACCTGAGGATAAGCACAGTGGGTCCTCTTTAAGCTACAGAAATGATCATAGACAGTAAAGTATAGATTTTGACCTTATATTTATGAGACATATTGATATAATCCATCTGTGCCTTTGAGTTCTGGGCAGTTGTGTGAATGTTAACACGCTGGACCCTGGAGAACTTTGTATCATAAAGAGGCTCGTGAGTATTCATCTGTAGCTCCTCTCAGGCTTCAGCTCTTTAGGGAAGCATCGGAACAACCTGAACCTGTCTGCCAACTTTCTCTTTCACTACACTGCAGTCATGATGTAACACAGTTTGAAGCAAACAGAGCGCTACCGCATGAAACCATGTAAGGACTATTAAGAGATCCACCATGTCAACATGACCCGCAGCCCAGCCCCACATCATTATTCTGTGTGTCAGACCATTTACACACCTGCTGGGAGCTGGCAGAACACACCACTGCAGTTATAGACCTACAGAAACCTGAGCATGTAAAGTACACAACCAAACACTCAAAGGTACATGTGCATAAGGCTGAACACACATACATAACAATGGCATCAGATGTACAGGAGCCAGGTGCATGTCCGCAAGATTTCAAACAATAGCGCGCACACAAAGGCAACAAATACTCGATCTTCAATAGACAGAAAAATCAAAATAGAACAAAAAGAGGATGTATGCAGCTGATCCACATATAGCATATTGTTTTGTCACGCAGAAGCAGAAATTACAGGCTACATTTTGGGAGCTGATTGGAGTCTGAAGGCCAGAGTGTGGTTTTATGCTATAGCTTGGTCTTGGGGTATGCAGGATAAGAGTCAGGCTGGTGGCTCAGCTGTGGTCTGCATACCTTCAGGACAATAAACAACAAAGAGATTTTATGCTCAGCCTTTGTGCCCTCTTGCCATTTTTGGAATCCTTGGAACCAGTAAATTACAGACATAAATGTTTTGTGCAGCAGGTTTCAAGGTTTTCCTACTTTTATAATTATGGTCAACAAGTCCTCCAAACGAAATGACAAATATGTCTTTGTGCTGCCTTTCAAAACAACATATATGAGCATTTCCTGATCTGACTACCATTTCAGCAGGACAAGATAGTTTCCTCTCCAAAATCATTAAATACAGAACTGTGGGATTGTTATAACAGTGATTCCTGTGATTGTTTGCTGATGTTTAAATGGTATGGCTAACGTTTGATTAGGTTCAGGCACAAAACCTATTTGGCTGGGATCAGAATACATAATATGTTTAGTCAAGGGTCCACTTTGGTTCAGACTGAAATATCTCAAAAACTCTTGGATGGATTGTCATGAAATTTTGTACAGACTAGTGTGAGTGGGCGGAAGTTCGCTGCATAGATCAGCCTCTCATTGGGCCGAACGAGCCACCTGCTGAAGTCCCGCCCTACCACCTCCGGTTGTGTAGCAGTTATCAACCGTTTTCAACACGTCCTTTACTAACTTTTGCGGTGTTTGATCTTGTGGGGATGTAGCCATTTTTCTGCCATGGTTCGCTTCCTGTAGGCGATATTTTTGTGGGCGTGTTACACCAAAACCTGTTTCCCCCCGGCAATATTTTTGCAAGCGCACCGTTGCTGTGGCACCGCCCAGAACGATTGTGATTGGTTGAAAGAAATACAAGCAGCCGGGGCATATTTTTTTCTCCAATCTTAAAGTGAGGGACCTTTCTTTTCTTGAGAAAGGTCTGGTGAGCGAGACTAGTACAGACATTCATTGTCCCCAGAGATTTGGTGATGCCCTAACATTTTATTCAGCAAGATAAGCATTTTGAGATTTTCGTTTTAACATAAAATACCTCAACAACTACTGGTTAGCAAAGAAATACGGGAATAAACCCGTATCACATATATATCTCAAAATCTATCGCTGTTTGTGGTGATAGGACTTTTTGTTATAGTGTCACCATGAGTCTGACCTTTTTGGCTTTGAGGAAAATTTCTCAACAAATGAATTGCCTAAAATGATTGTATCAACTTTCACGTCCCAAACAGGATGAACAGTAATAACTCTCATGATGCTGTGACTTAGTTTGAGGAAACATATTCACACATCCAACTGTCTCTGATGCAGGTGCGTTGGAAAGTATCACTTGAGTCTTTGAGCAGAAAATCCCGCACACTGCTCTTGCTCAGCTTCACAATTTATTGTTTTAGTAACACTAAAGACACGTTTGGGTCCTATTGGGCCTTCATCAAGAGTAGGGCCAAAACATTAGTGTTACTAATAAATTATAAAGCTGAGCAAGAGCAGTGCGCGGAATTTTCTGTTCAAAGACTCAAGTGATGCTGTGAGTTGGCAGAGAGTAACAGTAAACTACATGTTGTATCCTGCATGTACCCGATCAATCGTAGCTCGCTTTCTTTCACAACTTGCAGGACGTACTAACCGTAGGCAATTTTAAATGAGTGGCAATTGATTTTCTGTATTCACCCGATAGCACTCAGTAAAATCCAAATCTTAACATGTTTACAGATGGGCACAAAGGAGCATTTTGTGCTCTCATAGCTCAGAGGACACTTCTTAGAAATTACCAAACGAAGTGAGAGAAAACAAATTCTTTGACACAATTTCAAGTCAATTTCAGCCCAATATCACAAATCACAATTTGCCTCAGGGAGCTTTACAGTCTTTGTAGACTTTGTAGACACCCTCTGTCCTTTAGACCCTCATAGCAGATTGACAAAAACTCCCCCCTAAACCACTGAACTGGGAAAAGGTGGAAGAACCCTTAGGAAGACCAACAGAAAAGGAATCCCTCTCCCTGGATGGACTGATGCAATAGATGTCAGGTGTACAGAATCGACCAACATAATAAAATTACAACAAACATAAATAGATGCTTCATTGGTTGTTTTCCAATTTGACAAACAACCTACACAGGAAACACCAAGCAAGTGTCCTACTGCTCAAGACTAATTTTTGTTCCTCATGACCCACGTCTGTTGAATCGGATCATTATTGAACTCATATCATGTAGTCTGATCTCAGCGTAAGGTCAGAAAAAAATTGTGGTCACCGTAAAGGATAAAGTACTTTCTTAAAGTTAGGAAAGGATCGCAATCACGGCTGTTGTTGACTGTTGATAGTAATGGAAAACATCTCCCATGTCTAACATGTTGTGAATGTTTGCCCATCCATTCCATGGATGTATAAAGACAACTGGATACAGCGTTGGAGGTGGAGTTCTGTCATTCCTATAAAAGCTGCTCAGTGGCGCATAAAGGCAAACAGTATCAACTGCCACATATAAAGTTACCGGGATGATCAGCACTGTTTCCATACTGTGCAGGTGCACTGGAGACTTTCGCCAGTTAGTTGAGACGGCTGCTTCTGGTTTAGTGCCCTGCTAACCTGAATGGGCTTAATTGATTAAATTGTGCAGCTTATCTAGACTTTCTAAATGTATCGGACAGAATGGATCAAATTCTCATAGTAAAACATTTTGCAGATTGTGATGCTCAAAAAAATGTCCCCACAGATTAACAGACATCTCTTTTGCTTTGTACATCTATGGGGAGAAGTCTTTTTTAGCCAAGTTGCATCACGTCATGGACATAATTCCACTGTTTGGACCCTACAAAAACTGGCTTCAAAGCCCAGTGCACTAATCCATTCAGCCCCAGCTCCTCCATAAGAGGTTTTAGTTGCGTACAAAAGTAATGCTTCTTTTTTCTTTACTTTTATCAGTCACATAGTCGCTTGAGGTTCTTGTCATTTTATCTGTTGATAACAGTTGACAAGGTCGAATAAAACCTTTATTGCGCCAAGGGGAATATTCTTTGCACTACTGAACATAACAGAATACCAAAAAAAATACCAACGGCAGCGCATAACATAAAACATAAGCATCATAAAAACATCATGAAATGCATTACAGCATTATCGGGAAGTCAATAAAGGACATCAAGTTCAAGAAGTGCCAATTCCAGACCATGTGATCAGAGCTTGGTGATGCCTCCTGTAGTGCGTATCCTTACTGTAGGCATTACAATAAAGGAGAAATGCTTTTTCAGGACAGACTGTATATGGTCTACCTACTGTAACTATACCTCCAGAGTTATTTGACCTTCCTTTCTCCACTTACCAGTGCTGGTTTTGTTCTGCGCATTAGTTTCCGGCCTCATAGGTGAATGAAATACTGTATGTGTCAGTTTGTCAAACACACAGAGTGACAGGCACATTTCTCAGTTTCAAATGTCAATACTTTTCATCCCTTGCTGCATTGCCTCAATTCAAAGGTCATGTTATTTATTCGGGGCAAAATGCACCTGTGATTCTCTTGGAGGTCTTTGATGAGTGGGGGGATTTTGCGTCTATGGATTACTTCATACTGGTTGAGTGAACAGTGATGCAAGCCTCCGACGTTTTTTCATATAGTGCTGAGTGAGGTCTTTGCGTCAGACTGGAAGAAGCCTTGGCCCATTTTTAAATAAATAAAGACCTCAAACCTCTAGGTCTGAAATATTCATCACAAAAATCACTAAGTTACTAAACTGCGATCCACACTGCTCTGCACCGAGGGAGATGAGCCTACTTTAGCACATTTCTTTCATACTCCACTGCTGATTGTGTCGATGTATTTGAATTTTGCCTTTCATTAACCAAATACAGTATTTAGATGGCGGTGGTGGTGGATGGAGAGATTTTTTTTGATGACGAACAGACGGAGAGTAGACTTCTTCCTCCGTGTTTATCCCTCCATCTTTTTCTGTCAACGCTGTCACTGTCATCACCCTTCATGGACACTATTTTTGGTCTCTGGACTTACATCTCTATCTCAGTAAAGGGAAACTCATACAGTATATTAAACCCCGTCGCCCCATGTTGTTGTGATCTTGTGTCAGTGTGTTTAGTGTTGAATGCATACAGAGTTAAAGCTTCAGCTCCGGGGGGGGATTACCACAGGCTCAAACTCATGCTCAGATCACAGGAGGACTTGAGCAGGGGTAAGAGCAAGCAAACAAAAATAAAGTAGTCAAATATTTAGTTAACGCACGCGCACATGGAACAAGGTCACAGTTGTTATTCAAATTAAAGACTGGAAGAAAGCATTAATATTGATAAACTGACGAGGAAACACGTTTAAGCTGAAAATGTGAAGGTCTATCTGCGTCACATTGATCAAAAATGAATTCATCTAAAGAATCTGCATGTGAGTCTTTTACTAAAAACCCAGTACAGGATGTGCATGTTATTAGGCTGCAATAATGTCCCTTTGTGTATTTTATTAAATACAACTATACATACTGAGCAGCTACTTCTATAATAATCTGCAGTGAGCGTAGGTTTCATTTCAACATTGGGGGGGACACATATGTAATCCCAGAGGAAAGGATAACTAAAAATAAGATTTCTTCTTTGTTCAGCCTATTTCTTCTCGACATAACTGAGCTCAGTATAACACAAAGATGAGATTTTGACTGTTTTCTCATACTTCATCAATTCAGCTCCTGAGAAATAGCTCTCGTGTCTCACTCAGATTGTAATTTATGATCGTAAAATGCTCTTTTTCCTCTCTCAATGCAGTAATCTTTATTTATTGGAAATAATCTGCTCTTTAGATAACAGTAAAATTTGATTGGCTTATAAATGACGCTGCAGAATTTCAGAAATGTGATTTAAAATTTAAGTCTCAACTCTGTGTATTTTATCTGTTCTCAGTGTTGAGAAACTTCTTAGAAGCCTATGAGCACCGCAAAAGAACTCCTGCTGATTTATTATTTTGTTCCTTATTTCTCCTCAGGGAGGGTTTGGGAGAAACAGATCAGAATTTAGTAATCTACAAATAAAAAGCTGATTTATTTCTGATGAGACAACGACTATAAATACTATAATTTTGGGGGTTATGGTGGTCCTCACCTGGAAAGTTTTGAGCATCAAACACTAATTTCTGGCATTCTGGTGAATATTTATGTACCAATTTGTGCAATTTATGGCGTGAATCTCATTCATTTTATCAAAACAAAAGTCCTCTGTTTTTTTTATTTTTTATTTAGGGAGTAAGTAAGTAAGTAAGTAAAGTTTATTTATATAGCACCTTTCACACACATAAAATCACAAAGTGCTTCACAATAAAAGCAAAAACACAGACAATAATACAATGAAAATACAATTTAAAAAAAAAAAAAAAGGTCACATAAAGGTGTACATATTCTAAATATTTAGGGGGAGGTATGTCCCCTGCATCCCCCAAAATCTACGCCTATGGTGATTAACATCTACAGTGAATGCTTTTTAAAAGATGTAGTTTAAACCTTATTTGTATATGAATTTATAAAATATAATCTGTAGGTCGGCCTATTAAAGCTATTTTACTGCATAAACGTGGTCTTTTGACCTCTTCTGTCTTTTTTGTATTTCTTTTAATGCTGTTATGTAAATAAATAGGACACGAAATCTAGAGACAGTCATGTCTATATGCACCAATGAAGAATGTGATGACTGCAGGCTTCATGTACTGAAATATGAGTGAGAATGAAGTGCTATTAGGAACGTCACAAGAACAGGAGCACCAAGGAGCCTTGCTCACACCATCCTACAGATTTTCCAAAGAGGGCAACCCTTCCATCACGCACTGGTCTTTTTCTAGTCATGACTACATGAAAAAGTCAACACATCATTTAAGACGTGTCTAAGTTGGCAACGGCAGCCAAAAGTTTGTGCCAGAGATGAGCGGTCACCTTGGCAGAGGAAGAATGTAACTGAAAAGAAAAATCAATCAGGTCCATAAGAGCAAAAAGAGAAAAGCTTTCTGATATCATCTTACCCAAGATCATCCTGTACACGTCCACTGTCAACTTCTCTCTCCCACGTTATCTTCTCGCTCGAGTCCGCTCTCCCTCGATCAACTACTGATGTGATTCAAACCTTGAGCGTCCCCCTCTCTGGCTCTCAAAACTCAACGCGAGACAAAAAAAGACATCCCAACATCACAACCTTCACTTTGCATCCCTACGCTGTGTTTCGTCTGCTCCCCTCGTCCACATGAGATGCTTCTCCTTCAGATCTTGACACGCGTCTCTTGCTCTGCCAGCTGTTGCCAGAGGAGGAGCACAGCAGCAGCAGCAGCAGCCCCGACTGCAACACAACATGCACTCAATCTACGGCAAGGAAGCCTGTAATTTATTCACAGTTATATATTCACTCCAGCAGGAGCAACACAAGAGAGTAGAGCTGAGATGGAGCCCTGCCTCACTGGAGGAACCTCTGCACCACAGCGTGCCTCTCTCTCTCTCTCATATTTTGGGGTTGGGTATAACCTAAAGGCACCTTGCATTCCTGAGCCGTGATTGGCCGGAGGCTCAGCCAATGAGAGCAGTCAGTGCTGAGCATTTTCTTGGGGTGTTTGAATGAGGAGGCAGAGTGATAATGCTGCTGTCGATTCTGCTCTCCCTCTCCCTCTGTCACCCTTTTTCTTCTATTTACTATTGACGATTTTTTTCCTCTCTCATGTCGCTGCTCATCTCAGTCTATACTCTGCCTCATGCCTCACACCGCCTTCACATCTTCCTCCCCCTATATGAGGCTAGATATCTGCTCTGGTCTCCCTTCATACCTGTTTGTTAGGGTTTTGGGGTTTTACATCTTGAAAATGCTGAATGATTTCACACTGTAGTTGGCTTTCAGACAACTGTTAAAGCAGAGCAGAAAGAAAAGCAGACAGAGAGGTGTGACGGAGACTGACAGCTCCAAAGACTCAATGAAGCATTGGAGGGAGGGGAGGAGAGATTGAGGTTAATGCAGACTGACTGACGATGAAAGCGTAAGGTGAGGAAATGTGATGGAGCAGGAGGATGAAGGAGCATGGAGACAGCTGTTTGACAGGCGCAGAGTGCTGAACAAGCTCAAAAACTAAGCTTACTGAGTTTGTTCTTCGTTCAGTGTATTCAAAGCTGATGTATATTTAAGACATCATCAAACTATTTCCAACAAGTTCAGGCAGCATGACCTCCAGCTTTAGGCAACATGAAGAGATCAATTTCTACATAATTTATAACAAATATAATCCACACAGTGAATCAGATAATGCTACGTGTCAACCTGTGTGTGTGTGTGTGTGTGTGTGTTTAAGCTTGTGTGAACCCAGGACAGTGTGTGTGAGTGTGAGAGAAAGATAAGGTTTCCTCATTAGTAGAGTCAGGCTGAATAATGCAGGTAGCTGTATTGTTGTGGCCAATGGGCCAGGTGCTAATGTGGCTGTCTGGGGGTGAAGGGGCAGATACAGCATGACTTTAATGGATGTCCCCATGGGAAACTGAAACTGGACCATTGGACTCAGGTGACACACCATCCTGCATATGTGTATCTCTTGGGAGATGTATTGTAGGGCTTTAAGTTGTTTATTTAAACACTCGGCTGGTTTTCAGAGACAAAAAAAATGCTGTGTTAGGGTTAAAAGATGTTATTGCCAGTTTGATGGCGTACAGAACACTTAGTTAAAGAATGAGCTGAAATAAGGTTTTACTATTCAAATATATGCAAAACATCATGCCTTTATGCATGTAACAGCAGGAGCAGTGTCAAAGTTATAATAAAAAGCCTTTAAAAATTATTTTATTTGCTTTTAAATCCTTGAATGGTCTTATCCTGCCCTACCTCTCTGAGCTCCTACACCCTTATACTCCCACCCGCTCACTCAGGTCAGGTGATCAGCTGCTCCTGAGTGTGCCTAAAACTAAGCTGAAGCTCAGAGGGGACTGTGCCTTTGCTGTTGCAGCTCCAAAAAGATGGAATGATCTGCCTCTGCACATTAGACAGGCCTCTTCTCTGTCTGTTTTTAAATCTCTTCTTAAAACCCATCTCTTTTCCTTGGCCTTTGACACTTCGTGAGATGTTGATTTTATTTATTTTATTTTATTTTATTTTATTGTTTTTTATTGTATGGCTGTTATGTTTTATGCCTTTTTATTTATTATATTTTTATTTTATTTGTATTTTATATGCAATTTTTATGCCTCATGTGAGCCTGTTATTTATTATGTCTTATTTATTCTGTACAGTACTTTGGTCCACTGTGGTTGTTTTAAAGTGCTTAAAGGGCCAGTGTGTAATATTTGGCATGGTTTATTGTCAAATCTGAATCTGAATCTGAATATTCTACCCATCAATATGTTTATATAAGTGTATAATCGCTATAAAATAAAATTTGTTTGGTTTTCGTAGACTTATAATTATGCTTATATATATATATATATATATATAGCAAGGGCCTTGCTTTAGAGAGGTTGCCATCTTGCGCCGCCATGTATGTACGGCAGCCTGAGCGGACAATCCAGCCAGCCAGAGAATGTGTTTCGCGTGTATAAATAAACCAACGAAGACAGCGGAAGGAAGGAAGAAGGAGGAGGAAACAGCAGAGAGTGTTAGTAGTTCGTCAATAGAGAGTAGTGAAAAGTTTTTTTAGTTATAAAGTTTGCGAATGGACCACACGCAACAGGAGAGAATGAACCCGAACAGTCATCTGCGAGGAAAAGAAGACGCAGCTTCACTCCTTGTGATGCACTCGCTGCGGCTTTCCCTCCTGATGATATCTCCCCAACGATGGTAGCAGTAGCACCGAATCCCATTCTGTGCAGCAAAATGGGAGCGGAGGATTCAGCCTCTCTTCTCGCCCGCTCAGCATCCAACACATGGAGTTCCTCATCTGTGTGCTCCGGCTCAAACAGGTATGGCTCTGGGTCTGTGTCCGCTACAAGAAACTCTTCAAAATCGCGTTCAAAGTTGTCCATTCCAGCTACTATAGTCCGGAGATATTGCTAGGCTAAATAAACAGCTGAGCTATGTTTACTGGCTACGCTGTCAGTCAGTGTGCGAGCTGGAATTTGGTGGAGCAGAGAGGTGAGGGCTGCCCCGGCTGCCCCGCTGGGTACTGTAAGTGAGTATGTGTGTATGAAGTGTGTGTGTTACGCTAGAAGAGTCAGAGTTTGGGACAGAGTCCTTTACGTGTTACCCCCTGGAGTGTTACCGGAGTTTTTGGAGTGCTCAAATAAACGGGCCTTTTTCCCGAATGCTACTCTGGTCTCCTGCTCTTGAGGGATTCATTACAATATCGTAACATGGGACGGGAGGGGTGAGCGAGTGAGCCCTGCAATCTAGAATTTGACCACTGATGTCACTGTTTTCAATGGTTTTCAACCCATTTTACACACTGGCCCTTTAACAAATAAAGTTGGATTGGATTGGATTAAGCAAGGAGTTTTTAATCAGGTTCAGTCATGGTCAAGTTTTTCTCAGCATGGTTCAATAGGCAGCCAACATGCATTATTTTAGTGTATATTCATGTACTCACATTAAATTATTAAAGAGTACTTGCAGAAAAATCTAACGTAAGAATAGGTATGTTAATAGGCCATCAATGAAAAGCAAGTAAAATTTGAAATTCATTTATTGAAAAACTAGGCTTCAATTAGCCTTTTAAAAAACAAAAATTCAAAGTCAACATGAGGAAAAACCAGCAAACCTTCTGTCACAATCGTCACTGTGCATTACACAGGTTAAGATCCTGACACACCTAGCTGACAATCGGCACATCTGGCAATGTTGGGCCATTGGTGAGCGTCTGTGACCCTAGTCTGTGCTGTGTGTCCTGCACCATTGCCCCTGGTCGGCCCCTGTCTGCCTTTTTTTGGCCAATTCAGTATGTTGAACTGGCGACTATCGAGCCTGACGGCAAATTAAATCACTCTGAATGGTAGTTCAGCTCAGTGCACGAAATGAGAAATGGAAGTGAAAGCAAAAAACCAGCAAAAGTCAAGAGGGGATGAAAATAAAACAAACTTGTTACATAAGGTAATATAATTTTTTTTAGCCAATGAGCTCTTTAGCAGAAATGTTTCATGATGGTTTGTGTTATTGTTCACTAGCGCATGGTAAATATGCTCTGTTCTTTCATCATTGGATTGTGTTGTTAATGTGCTACTGCTAGCATCAAGACAGTCTTCGAGTGACAAATACAGACTATTGCCATCTGCTGGTGTGGAGGGTTATTTCCTGTCAGGCAGGCACAGAACATACATGCTCTTTGGTTGCTCACTGTAGTCTTTGCGGTGTGTCCATGTGCAACTTTCTGGCTGAGACACAGGCGACGTGAGGCGACACAACAGTCGGCTTTTATTGCTGCCAGTTCTCTGAAGTCTTTGTGGTGTGTCTCGCCTTTAGATGCAGCACTGAAGGACTGTTTGGAGCCTGGAGCATAGATGTATGAACAGAAGTGGATACAGTGTTGGAGGTGGGGCCCTTAAAATTCCTATAAAAGTTGCTTAGTGGTGCATGAGGCCAAAAAAGTTTGACTTCCTGAAATTAACCTGATCTTTTGAATCATTGAGCCCATAAAGCAAGTGCAGGGGTGACTCCGTCAGTGGAGTGGCTGACTTCTGGTTTAGCACTGCACCAACTTGAATAGTGATTAAAAGATTTTGTCGATTTTCAAAATGTTATACGGAATGGATCAAATGCCAATAGTGAAACAAGTCATTTCGTGGGATTGTGACACTCACAAAAATGTATTCATTGATTTACAGACGTCTCTTTCCCAATGTAAGTCTATGGGAAAAGGTCTTTCTGGGCCTAATGGCATCACTTGCACGCCTGAAAGTTTTTCAATGGCTTTGGCACTATGTGTGATAGGGAGCCTCTTCTCATGGTAAATTCAAGGTCTGCAAGGTTTGCACGAGTTACCACAGCAGCGGCTAACATTGATCCCGAGCCGAGCCCAGCAAACTCACATCGACACTGACATGGTTCGACTCCGTCATTAAAACTGTTAATAACTGTTAGGTTATCTTTAGCTGTGCAATGCTAAGAATTCACCCTGTCATTGTGTGCGTTACTGTGTGTGTGTGTGTGTGTGCAGACAGACTCTCACCAACTATTCTATCTTGCTGCGGAGCTCACACTCCAGGAGGGGCATAGTGAACAGAGACAGAGTGAAATAGGCTGAAGTCATGGGATTAAAACAGTTTGAATTTACTGGGTTCTTGTTTGCAGTTAAATTAATTGAATTATATGTTATACTTTTTTTGGTCCTAAGCACTGTTCATAATATGACTTAAAGAGGATCACCACAGAAATTTAGAATTGCAATGAGTTATTTCCATGGCCAGGAAAAGTTTAATCAATTTTGTGAACATGAACTACTCTCTCTCAAAGCCAGAAATCAGAGAGGGAAGTCTGAAACTTGTGATGTCATCAAGTGTAAAGTCTGGAGCTTTTTTATACCCTAATGAGCTTTATTCTATCGTAGTGTTCTCAGTTCTGAGACAGAAAATGTCCCCATATACTCAAAAAATTCCCCTGACTGCTCTCAGTGTCATCTAGAACATCTTTTTCAATTCACTGTCTGTGGAACAGCTCCAGACTCTATACCCTGTAACAACCCAAATTTGAGTTTTAGCTCTCTAGTTTTTGGATTTGGGAGAGAGTTGTTCATGTTTACAAATACTTCTGGACTGTCTTTGACCACAGGAATGACATGTATGAATTTTGAAACTGGGTGTGGTTCCCCTTTCTAAAGCTTGTTGCAGAATGAGACTCAGTAGCATTGGTTTGCATGTTTCTTTTTATGTTGGGGCATTTATAATCAGTTGATACAAGGTTTTCTTTTTTCTTTTTTTAATTTGAGTCTTTTATTTGTATAATGATCTAAAGTAGCCTATATTTCTGGAAAAATCATTTAAAGGTTTTGCAGTAACAGTAGTTTGACAAAAACAGCTTATTAAGGTCAACTAACCAGCCTTTTTCAAGTGTTTTCAACCTATAAAAGAACAAACTTTGGCTTTTGTTGGGGGTCTAGATCTTTTTGTACGAGGATCAGATTTGAATGGTTGGCTGCTGTTTGACAAATACTGCGTTATCTGCTGCATCGTGACTTGTTCATAAGACAATAAAAAAAGCAAACAGCCGATTTCAACATTTATACTCAGCTCCATTGTTTGACACACATTGTGATATTTCAAAACATAATCTGGTTTAATAATAAAGTTCTGATTCATCTCAAAACTACTGCTACTACTTCTGTGCTTTTGAAGTATGGACCTATTTCTGGGTAGCAGGACTATTTTGGACATAATTTAATGAATCCTACTGCAGCAGCATGCTCTCTCGTGAACAGTATAACCATGTTAAGCAGAAGCACAGAGCACAATAAATACAGAGCATTACCAGCAGAGGTGGAGTTACATTCCTCTTGTCACACACACAAAAATATTCTTTTCTTTTGCATAAAAAAGTAGGGCCTGTATCAGGATTGTTAGCAGCATGCAGTGCAGTCAGTAGGCCTGTGTGTGTATGTGCGTGCATGTGATTAATGTGCGTGTGACCTCAACCATCCTATCATTCTCTCATTATGCCCCAGGAGGCTATAAATGTGTCGACAGGCTTGTTGAACTCTAATTTTAGCCATGATCGTTAGCAGTGAGTCCTGAGGAGGCCTGCCAACGTTTAATGAAGTCTTCATTTCAAGTGCAACACTGGTGAAAAGGCCTAAAGCATTGTGTTAAATCAGCCACTTACAGGTTAAAGTGGCCAAACAGATGAGGAGAGATCAAAGATTAAAGTCGAGATGAAAGCTACTTACGAAACAACTTCTCACTTAACATACTGCCGTTTTTCATCCTGCATGCACAAGTCCTGTATTTTAATAATGCAGTACACGATCAAGTGTTGTGAAGTACTTCTTGACAAACCCTGGTGGCTGATAACAATATCATTAAATGTTATGTCTTTTTACTGGTTTTACTGGTTCTGCTGTTTGTGCTTTGTGGTGAGAGAGTCCAGACTGGAGCTCACGTCCAAACACAGTAACTTAAAGACCAGCCAGCTGTGTTTAGTTATAAATCTGTTGGATGTAAGGTGACATCAGAGTGTGTTTCTCCTCTCCTGGCAGAGTGAGGGCAGTGTACGCACAGAGCAGAGCAGCTGTTTACTGCACCTCAGAGGTTAAAATAGGTGTTGCTAGAAAGGAGACTCGGGAATGACCCTCTTGCACTATACATAAATGCAAACACACACACACACACACACACACACACAGACTGGACTAAAAACATATCGCTGTACACTTAGTTATGCAGTTATGCCCCCGGTCATTGTAAACATCCATTGTTGTTGTTTTGTCATGACAAACTACACTATGACTCATAAAATTTGTATGAACTAATCTGTATATCAACCAACAACATGCACTTTTCATGCTGGTAATCTCAAAGCAGAAAGTCTTCAAGAACAGAAATTATGAAACAATTTAAACTGATTCAGTGCAGTTTAAGATTAAATTGAAATCGAGTGTGTAAGTTAATTATTGACCTTGGAAATAAAATCTTAACTCTTCATCCATTTACTAGCTTTTTCTGGAGCTTTAAACCAGAGACAGGCAAGGCAAGGCAAGGCAAGTTTATTTGTAGAGCACAATTCATACACAAAGTAATTCAAAGTGCTTTCAAAGGCGTTTACAGTCATGTCACATGAACACAGGAGTCAACTCCATCTACTGAAGAAGACGATGAGTGGTTTAAAGGTCAAAGAAAAGCTAGTATGTCGATCTTGAATTTAGACTTTTTCTTTGGTTTTGGGAGGGTGTGATCCTGGGTTCTTATGCTCTCCAGCTCAATATCCTCTTAATATTACACATTAACACCTTTCAGAGGGTTTTATGTTCTCAGCAATGTTCTTCCCCAGGTCAGATCTTTAATGTATGTTTTCCCTGGGTCAATATGTTGAGATCACTCAGCCTACTGAAACCTTCACCCTGAAATCTGTGTTTTTTTTATTTTAGACATTGATATCTCCATATGCTGTTTGAACTGTAAAGATAGCCCTTACCAGTCTCTTACAGTGTTGGTTTATATCAAAAGACACATGCTCAAAACTCAACACAAGGCTAGATTCAGCCGTTGAGAAAATAGCACCCTAGAAACATAGGGATGAGCTCATTGTTTCCACGTAAGCCATGTTTACAAGAATTGATTTAACAGTCGGGGAATATGGACCGAAAGAAACTTTTTCATATTTCTAAGAACCCTCCTTTTTATTGTGGCCAAACTGCAAGAACTAGGAACAATTTTAGTTCTTAGACTTTTATAGCTCTTATTTCGGAGCAGGTACCCTCGTAGCATAAGAGGAATTTTGAGTGACACAAGTGAACGGTGATTGGTCGAACACATAAGCCAGTGCAGCCCTGGCAACAAAACCTGTTAGCAGTGTAAACCACAGACAACACAAAATACAAACAACAGCTTGTAACGGAAAAATGAAGAATGAAAAAAACAAAAATAAACAAAAAAAAAACACGGAGAAATGGACCGACAGTGAAGTTTAAGCTTACGGAGCATATAAGCAGCAGTGAAATACGATGCAATTTTGCACATCAAAGCAAAGCACAACAGATTGTAGCAATAGCCAGCTTACGTCATGTCAGTGTTCCTATCAGTGGTGCGAATGCAAACAGAAAAAATAGCCCTTGAAGGTATGCAGTCCTTGAAGGAGCTCCCCAGTGGGCAGTTCCTCTCAGGGAGTCCCCACAACTGTTTGAATACGTAGAGTGTTAATGTTTTATGAAAGGCAGGCACGTTTCAATCGGTGTATATGACCTGATTAGGGTTAAGTGTGCTTTAGTCGGAGAAAGTTAAACTAATCAACATGCAAAAAACACAAAATTGTGTCCTTTTTCTGTTAAGGTCAGGTTAAGCTGACACTGGAATCGTTTGAATCTTGAAATAGAAATACCTGCCATTGGAATCACAGCTCCCTTTACTGTCATTAGTGACCTTTTGAACTGGCAAAATTTGTTCCTTGTACTGCAATTTTATCGACTTCTTGTCTCCAGCACCTATCCTACTGAGGTGCACACGACTATTCTGACGATGATTTTAAATACCCAATTTATAGAACGTCTTGCGCTTCAGCCCACATTGCTCATCGTTTCTTCTGCATCTGCCAAACTCTTCCATCCTGCTGTGATGCTGATGAAGAGACAGTTTGGTCAGGAATGTCTTGAAGTGCACAGACAGTGCCTTCTTTATTGAAGCCTAAACTTGCTCTCTTTTCCTCCTTTCCCTTCCCTTCTTCCATCATTCCTTCCCTGCCTCATACCGATGATGTATGTGAAAGGTCGGGGGTCAAGCCAGTTCTAAGTGCAAACTCTCATCTGACAGTGAGTGCTGACTTTTGTTAGAGACTGCCCTAACTTTCATCAAAGAGAGAAACCTTCAAAGCCTCATGAAAGACTGTCACTCGCTCTTTATGTCTGCTCAGAATATTGCAATAATGAGGGGATCCCGGCTTATCCACCTCTCGGTTCATTTTAAGGTGATCAAAGGAGGAATGCTCAGAGTTGTGGGTGGTTTTTGCATCGCTCAGTAGTCGGTGATGATCTTACCTGAGCCCCACATTGATGGCCTCTGTTCTCCAAGAGGTTCGAAGTGATCCTTCGTCCAGTAGAGAGTCCAAAGGTCAGTGTGTCAGCCAGCATAAAGTTAAACACATAAAGGTCCTCTTTGAGTGGAATAAATAAAGTGTGCTCACGTTACTGTGGAGAGATAAATAAAGAGAACGACATGAGCGCAGATCTCACACCAGTCAGTCAGCTGGAAAGTGGAGAGGGAAATGCTCGGCACCAGCTGTCACGTGCCCACAGAGTGGCTGCATCAAACAGCAGGCGGCTTGATGTTCAGCTTCTTCATCTTCCTCACAGTCTCTTTCTCTTTCCACATTCCTTTTAATCCGTCTCTATGTTTTCTCTCTGTGTTTTCCCCCTCTTCCTACTGTCACCTCTTTCCTGGGAGCGAGGGAAACAAGTGCACGAGATTCCAGAAGCTAATTCTGCCTCTTAGGACGGGGGAACCTAATATGTGAGGACAACTGTGGAAGGAGGGAGATACAGGCAGGGAGAGAGAGTGTAAGGAAAAGGAGGGGCAGGACAGAGAGGAGGGGGACCCAGGGACGGATGGCAGATCAGACGAAACAAGGATTGGAGTGTGTGTGTGTGTGTGTGTGTGTGTGTTGAGGCGGAGGAGGGTGGCAAGCCGTTGAAACTTGAGAGACATGAAGGATAGGAAGAAAATGTTGACATGGTACAGCAAAGGGAAATATGATTGGCGCATTAAACAGATGGCTTACAGGCAGATATGTTGTTTATTTTTTATTTTTTGTTTGATTTGTAAATGGGTTTTCACACAAATGGCTCTGCCTAACAGGTTTCTTTCTCAAATATGTTAAGTGACTCGAATAAACAATAGAAAAAATATGTCTTAGTCACACAAGAAAGTGTCCTAAAACTGCAGTTACAAGCAATTAAAAGTGAACAGGTTATAATGTAACTTAAATACTCAGACCTTCCTCAACTCTCGTAGTTGCCTCTTGCAGCCTTAATGACTTCAGTTGTATGTTAAGCCCTAAATGATCTCAGTCCTAAATACATTTCTGGTTTACTTGTATGCTACAAAACATCCAGACCCCTCAGGTCATCTGGAACAGGTTTACTCAGTGTTCCCAGGATCAAAACCAAGCAAGGTGGAGCAGCTTTTAGTTTTTATGCTCCCCACCTGTGGAACAAACTCAAAAAAACTGTCAACACATTTAAATCAGGACGTAAACATTATTGTCCACTGTGGCTTTCCAATAACATAACCTTAACCTTTTCTTTTCTTTGACCTACAACTATTTATTTGCTTGTGTTTGCTTGTTTGATTGTCCTTTAATGATTGAATGCAGTTTTAATGTTGTCTTAAAGTATTATATTTAATGTATTTATATGCCCCCGTGAAGCACTTTGAATTGCCCTGGGTCTGAATGGTGCTATAAAAATAAACTTGCCTTGCCGAAAGGACTCATGCTGAAAATCCAAAGGATGTGACTTGATGTGCGTTCCCAAGTGCCTTGTGTTCTCTCAAGCTCTTCTACAGTGCAAACAGTGTGTAACAGTAGCTAGCGTTAGCAAAGACATGGATACCGCTAACATCAACAAACACACATGCACTGTTTCTGTTAAAAACATTTTGCAGTGCTGGCCTGGTGGAGATGTATGGAGCTACATTAGGGTCAAATGTTTTGTACTTGAAAAAATAAAATTTGAAACTGAAAATTCATGTGTTGATCTTGAATTTTGAAAAATACAACAATGTATTCAAAATAAAAATAAGTGTATGAAACGTTTTTTCAGGTTAAATATAATTTTGATTCACTTTGGTAATTCTTTTGAATGAATAATTTATTTTCACTTTTCACTTCTATATATATTTTAACATTTGAGGTCTTATTTTTTTCAGTTGCATGTTTTATCTTTTCAGATTCAGATCTTATTTTTTACAGTTTCAAATTTTATTTTTTCACTTTCAGATCTTTTTTTCACTTTCAGATCTTTTTTTTCAGATTCAAATCTGTTTTTTGAGTTTCAGACTTTTGACCCTGATGTGGCGTGGGGGACGTGGCATCAACTGAGAGGGGTATAGAATCATGAGTGACAGTGCCTTCAGGGAACGTAGGAACTAAAAAAAATTCTGACTCAACACTTATATACACCATATTCATGTAACTGGCAGTGTAAAAATTGGTGCCAGTGACAAACTTCCATTTAGAAATCTGTTTTAGACAGTACTGAGCACCAATTGCGGTATAAGAGCGATAAATTATGCCAGATTTTGCAGTTCAACAGCCACATTTTAAGTGCTGATATGTCCGATTTCCACATAGCACTGTGAATGCAGCATAGTGTCCACTTCGCTTGCGATGATGGCGTCCGGTCGGTCGGATCAATCTGCTGGAGCCCATACATCCAGCACACAGGTGAGAAATGTTAACTAAGCTTTGGGAAATCATAACAAATATTAAGGGGACCTTCACTTAGTGCCCTGTAACAACTCAATTCAGCCTGAGCAAGACCGAGTCCCCAGATGTTGGGGGTCTGATCTTGAACTGCCCTTTTGACCATCCTGACTCTCCGCTGGATCAGCAAACTTTTTGTAGCTGCAATTACAAGCGTAGACTGTGTAATAAAGGTGGACGACATGACAGCTCCCCTAAAGTAAAGCCAAAACATACTGATCGCCTCCTAGTGTCTGGCTGCAGTAGATAGATAGATATAAATACTTTATTGATCCCGAAGGAAATTCATAAAGCCCGCCCCCACCATGTTAGCAGGTGAGACATGGGCCAAAAAAAAAAAAAAAAAGAAAAATCAAAGTACAGGTCAAATACATTTTTCCCAAAGATGATTTTTGTTATTTTAGGTAGTTCTTATCACATGTTTTAAAGTGTTTGTTTTTTTGATAAGTTTGGTTTGAATTAGTTATTTGATGCTATAAAAAGAAGGTTTGATGTCATGATTAACAGCTATGTGTGCCAATGGGTGTGCGTGCAATCAATGGCACTGCTCGCGATTGGTCGGATGGGATGAGACTGCTACTGCGCAGACTGTGTCTCCAAATGACATCACCATCAAGGTGGCAGTGGTTGTCTCTGGGATATTTTGGCTTCATTTTTGTATAGTGGGACATGTTGTCCATCTTTATATACAGTCAGTAGTTACATGATTTAGACCCAGCCACCAGCCTGCTGTGAAGCACAGAGTTTGCGCTGGTTGAATTCAAGTTGCTTCAGCACTGCTGACTTCTCTCCCCCAACTGCAGTGGTGTTCTAGCAGCTGAGAGTAAAGCGGAAGGTCCTTGGGTGGCGGTCTGCACTAGCTAGCTAATTCTTGTCTTATTTGTGGTCTGATGTGCCCTACACCATAATTTCAAAGCCTCCGGATGGTCACTCTATTTTAGCTCTGTTTTTGGTATCAACTTATACATACCGCTCACTCTTAACAAACACTATGAACTCCTTTCATTTCATTTATTTCATTTATAAGGACAACCCACATTAATCAACATTTCTGTAAATGTGCCAGTGTAATATGACAGCTAATTTTCAGCTGCAGTCTTTCCATCATGCAAGATGTTTTGAAACCAATAAAAAGATAAAAATCACAGAACAAAGGCAACATTAACTACAGAGAATGAGCACAAGCACAGCAAGCAACAGCAGAACATCAGTGCAACACAAAAACAACCACAACAACAAACAGCATGTTAGCACCAACACACAGCTTAGTGTTACATGCAGATATGAGCAGCAATAAACATAAACACAGATAAAATACAATATTCATTATGTAGATCTTAAAATAATGTTAAAAGATGCAGTTACAGGTTAGCAGTGCTGTTAATAAAATACATATTTCATACATACCCATGCAGAGTTGGCTGCCTGGCAACGGGCTAAGGACTTACAGCAAGTTAGCAGCATGTTTTCATTTTGCATGTCCTTTTTTTATTGCTGTAATAATATTTGTTTTAGGCTACAAGATGTTAATCATATAGTCTAAACAAACAGATACTACGCTAAGGTAAATTTAGGAAACTCTTTAATGGAGTGCTTTCATCTTGTTACAGTGTGAATGAAAATTCACTGATAGTCTCGGTCGTATATTCTCAACTGGTTTTAACAGCCTGCTGATACACATCTCTCAGTGAAAAGCATCAAACATCAGGAGGTAACTTTTTGCAGTAGGTGGCCTCCTTTAAAACGCTGATGCCCTGCAAGTCCAAGACACTGTCAGCCTCTCAGTCACACGTTACACACTTCAATTTGTCATCCAACGAAACACCCAGAGTGAAGCTCAGGAATTGCTGGGGTGATAAAATTAAAATGGGGATGGCTGTGAGCTCAACACAGTCACACAAAATTCACAAACATGATACTGCTGAGCTCCTGTATGCTAGCATGTCGATGCCACGCGGCTGCCAGTTAGTAAGTGTAAATTCAGATTGGATATCATAAATGTGCTTGCAAGTGTCGTTTCAGGGACGCAGAAGAGTATTAGGTGGAGGAGCAGGAGGCAAAGCCTGAGGTGAGACTGACGCATGGCGCAATGTCGAGTAAATGTCAGCCTAATTCTGATATGCAAAAAGGCCTGTGAGGAATAAGTCCGCTCTGCTCCGCTCACCCCACAGAAGATGGTAGATAAATGTGAGGTTAAGTGCAGGCTATCAAAGCTATATGAACAGTTTAATAGCATTCAGTACGTGGAGTGCTCTTGTGTAAATGAGATGGGCTGTTTAGGAAAACTAAGTGTTTAATGCTTGCAGTAAAAGCAGTAATGGCTCCGTCCTGTCAGGCTTGGCAGGGTCCTGCTGTGACACTTCTTAGAGAGAGATGCCCATGTAAACTCATATCCTGGTTTAATTTTAGGCAGACACCTTCACTTTTATTTCATTTGCATAATATGGACACGCACACACAAACACCTTCTGGAAACATGCCACGCAGGGGTTAGGTTAAGGGACAGTGAGGAAGGACAGCAAACTGGAGCAGTAAGCACATTTCACCAGGGGGATAGAGTTACACGAACACACACACACACACACACACAAACACACAGATTCCTCCCCCTCAGGGTCGCTCTTCTCTCTCTAAGCCATTCTCTCTCTCTCTCTGCAATAAATTTTTTACAAGAACGCTCACCATTACATCCGGCAGAGAAATGCAGGACGTTGCATTCCTATTTCTCTGATCTATAAATGGCTCATTAATGTTTACGTACGTCTCCATTCCCCTCCACATGTGGAGCTGCTTGGACCATCTTGACAACTCATTCAACCAGCTAATTAAACTACTGTTGGCCGCAACAATGCAGTTACATTTTTACAACTCTCTCTTCACATGCCTTTTCTCCTAGGTTGGTGTATGTGTCTGATAATTAATAGTACAGAAGTAATAAGACACCTTTCACACTGAGGTAGGGGATTTCTGTTCTCAGAAGGAGGTCAAACAAGGACGACATTAAATGATTGAACATGACACTTTATTGACCTTTATTAAGGATATGAAACAAAAACAAAAAACCTTTGGATGATTATTGTACAAGTTTTTTTTTCCATCATGCAGCTTGTTGTATGATCTCATTCCCATACTTGTACTTTTATTTATAATTCTTCCTTTGTTCCTTTACTTAACCAAAACTACATGAATGTAAAAATATGCAATTACAAGTAAAAGTCCTCTATTCAAAATCTTTTATCTTTATTAAAGTACTTTTAGTAAAATGTACTTAAAGTACCAAAAGTAAAAGTTAGGCTTATTAGTATTGTGTGAGATATTATTGGATTGTTATTGTTTATGTGTAAACATGAACACCATTTATATTTCAGCAGTGCTTATACTGTTGGGCAGGTTAGTCTTTAACAGTCTTGATACCCCCACTAGAAGTTGCCGAAGCTTTGTCACAGTGCTACATAAATATATACAGTAGGCCTATGTCACAAAATTTTGTAAAGAAAATAAGATCAAATTGTTATTTTGAAAGTTTGGAATATTATTCAAGATACAAACTTAATGAAAATCTCATAGGATAAGAGCGCTGCGATGACCGTAATACAAGCTTTAACCACAGAGACTTCGCTGTCTGCTAAACAGCCTCGTCCTGCATTAGAAAAGTACTCAGTTAAAACAACCGAAGAGCTAACAGATCAAGCATCAGGGAGAAAAAAACATTGAATTTGTCAAAACAGAAGCCTATAGAGTATGTTGACTGACCTCTCGCTGCTGTGTGAGGCAATGGCATGACCTGTGAACTTCGTTACATCTAGTCCCAGGTCAAGGTACCAGGATAAAAGGTCCTGCGTGGTCATTTTTTTTAGGATCCACATCCTGTTAGGCCCGAGGGCTTCACACGTCAAAGTTATGGGAAAAGAGCAGCACTTCTCTTGTCAAACATGCCCATCAGATCTGAAACAGAAATGTTTTATTGAATATTTTTAAAAGGACAGTTCACGCCCAAAATCAAAAAATACATATTTTTCCTCTTACCTGTAGTGCTATTTATCAGTCTGCTGTAGATTGTTTTGGTGTGAGTTGCAGAGTGTTGGAGATATCAGCTGTAGAGATCTCTGCCTTCTCTTAAATATAATGGAACTAGATGGCACCCAGCTTGTGGTGCTCAATGCGCCAAAAAAACATATTTGCAAAACTAAATAGCGATGTTTCTTACATCTTACCTAGCACCACTGAACTAGCTAACATTACAGCTCAGCCAAGGAGGACGCCATTAATATTTACATCATGCACTGTCAAGCATAGGCCCCTTGTCTATGAGTAGATGCACGCTTCCCTCTGCAGGGTGATACAGTTGACAGATGTAGTTTGGTACAAAAAAAAAGTTTCTACGTGAAACTGCTCTCAACAACATCTGTGCATTATCTTGAGTAACCGAGTCATGATTTCTGGAAACAGACATTGCTGTTTAGTTTTTCAAATGAATCTTTTTTGGCACTTTGAGAACCACAAGCCGAGTGATATCTAAGAGGACAGACATCTCTACGGCCGATATCTCCAACACCACCTCACACCAAAACAATCTAGTTTGATAAATGGCACCACTGGTGAAAGGAAAAATATGTGTTTTTGATTTTGAGGTGAACTGTCCCTTTAAATACACAATTAAACATATGTCCCCTCTGTCTTTGCCCACATATTTTTTTTTAGAAAATGGATATTAAGATTAGTTGTTTTTTCTCTTAGAGACGTTAATTTTCAATTAATGTCTTAAGTGTTTTGATATGACTTTAATTGGCTGGTGCAGCCTGTAGCTCCACTGTATGGATGTTTTTTTGTATTGTGGTGAATTTAACACCTTCTTTTATGATGCAGCTATTACAATTTTGTGGTTGATCTTGCATCAAGACCTACAGTACCTACGTCAGAAGCATTTGTCTCATTATCTATAAAGGCATTATCGCAAAAAATCAAAGTGAAATTGATCAAACAATAACATTTAACCCACATCAGTTTCACTTCAAATACTGCCAGTTGTGTTGTTTTCCGACAGTGTTTTTGGCTCCCTTTCAGCCCACTGTGCCAGCAGTCCTGGAGAGCACTGTCTGTTTTTCTTCTTTGCTTTTTCCACCTCAAAGATAAAAGCACCGACCACATCCCTCTTTCCTATTAGCCCTTGCTCTTCAGTGCCGCCTTTGAAGATCTAATCAGTCAGATTTCCTTGATTAATCCTTTTTCATGTCCTTTCACGGTAAATAATTACAGAGTTTGATACGATCGCTAACTGGATAGAGAGGACAGCATGCAGATTTCTGATAGAGCCGAGTCCCCAGGTACCTTCATTAGCCTGATTATTCTGATCCAAACACACTCCATCAACCAGTTTACATGTAAATAGGTTAATTCTATTCCCACTCCTCGCCCAGTCTGCTGGCACGCCGTGTTTGACAGACGAGATCTCAACAAATGTTTGCTGTTTTATTCAGTCTCAACCTTGTGTATCATTGCTGTGAAATGTTTAATTTGCACACTGTAAAGGATTGTGTTTAACAGATGACTGAATTTCAATCACTCATCAAGTGCAGAAAGCCAAGCCGTGAGGGATCATGTCTCTCTTTTTCCACTACAGTAAGGCCTCTACCAGACCTCACAGTTAGAGCAGGTTGTCTCATGATGACACCTAGTGGCCAAATGCTCATCTCTCATCCAGCTCGAGATTTAATTTCAGTAAAAACTCTCACCACTTGGTGGCAGTGCGATTCTACTCTCCTCATTTACAGATTCAATACTAACAAATGTATCTCATGATCAAAGCACTCCTCCCAGCCATAAACAGAACAGAATACTTTTTCCTGAACTTCATTTGAGTTAAGACACATTTATTGGTGCCTGTGTGCCTCTTTAGCATCACCAGGTGCTTGGTGGTGGACTAAATGAACAATAGCTGCTTGCTGTTGTGCAGCAGAGATGATGTGCTGCTGCACCAACTGCCCCTCTCCCCTCAGGATTAGTGAGTTAATGCAACCATTCAGACACTGAGCTCCGATCAGCTGCTTAATACTGTTTTATCCCAAATAACACAACCATGCACGCAGGATGTGTGCAGTGTGTGTTTCACAGACACACAATGCACATACATAAACAGTGCATGCACTTCATATATGTAATGAAGTTGACTTGCAGATAATAATCAGGCAGTAGGAAGATGCTCTCAGATGAAATTATGAGCAAGAACATGCCAATGCTTTGTTCTGTGAGTTTCCTAATAATTTTCTAAAACATTTCCCAAAACTAAACAACTGATTATTGGTAAAATATGAAACGACTGCTCCATTTAAACCTACGTGAATATATATTTATAATTGGAGCTGACCTGTGCACTGATTTGAATACTTGGTTACACTTTGAATAAATTATTTGGGCTTTCTGAACACCATCTTTAGTTTTCCCATGACTAGTATCGAAAGACCAGCAAACGACTTTGAAATTTGTTAGAAAATTATTCAGAAATGACAGACCTGTAATCTTCTTTAAAGGGACAGTTCCCCCCAAAATCAAAAATACATATTATTCCTCTTACCTGTAGTGCCTTTTTTCAGGCCAGATTGTTTTGGTGTGAGCTGTTGAGTTTTGCAGATATCAGCCTGTTTCCATTTATTGTGTAACCAGTGAAATAAGAGTCTGCTGACAGTCGCTTTGGTGTTATGTGTGATTGCAAAGAGTTAGCAGCTTGATCAGACAGTATGTTGCAACATTGACTGATGTCATTGGGCACACCTGGAGGTTTGCAGTGACATACCCAGGGTTCTTTCCTTCTGTTCGTCCTCCTTTGACAGCCATTATAATTTAACTCAAATGTTATTTATGGAAATATGTTCATCTTCACAGGGCGATGTTTGTTATGACAAACTTTACTGTTATGAGTGGCACTCTGGCACAAACTGGACTGTTAATAAATTCCGAGCACTGCTGGAACATAGAACTGTTATGTATTTAGAGCACCACGCCCTCACAGCAGCAGAGCACCAAGCTCAGTGAAAGTAAAACTTAACTGTGCGTTAATTTATATGGTAATAGAACGCCCTATTTCTTCAAATAACTAGGGTGTCATACTGAATTTCAAACACATCCAATGAATAATCTTCCAGTTGTAACAAAACTATAAATGGTAAATGTAGATAAATTACTGGTTTAAGAATACTCTTGGGTAAAAAGTAGACATACACTTTTAAATAAGGAACAGTAACCTGGTCGCTCCTTAAAAAACCCCTGCTTTCCCTGTTATGTTAGCTGGCTCAGTGGTGCTAGGTGAGCTAGCAGTAGATGCACGCTTCCTTCTGCGCGATGATGTGGTTGACTGGTGTAGTTTGGTAGAAAGAAAGTAGTTCCTACAGGAAACTGCTCATAACAAGGTCTGTGGATGATCTTGAGTACCGGGGTCATGATTTGAGCATTAGCTGAACGCCATCTAGTTCCATTATATTTGAAAGAGGGCAAACATCTCTACGGCTGATACCTCCAACACTCGGCTGCTCACACCAAAACAATCTAGATTGATACATACAACTACAGGTCAGAGGAAAAATATGTAATTTTGATTTGGGGGTGAACTGTCCCTACAACCAGTATTGTGCCTCAGTGAGATTAAAAACATCTTGTAGAGAAGTGTCAGGATGAGATGGTAGGCGCAATTAACTCAGAGCTCAAGAGTCACAGTCAGAAGGGTCAAGGGTCATAAACGGCAAATTCAGCCTTTTGTTTGTCTTGGGTGAAAAAGTGGCCTTTTCAAATGGCAAATCTTTTCCCCCTAAAGCCCTGGTCTATCAACGGTCTATCACCTATCATGAGGATAAATAAGGAATATCCCACATATCCAGTGTCAGGCGTCCTGTCTGTGCCTTCAAAGAGCAGAGAGATGTTTTTGTTATTCATCCTGCCTCTTCAGTGCTATTGCCTGTTTCCCCTGGTTAGTAGTGCAAATGCACTACAAACACACACACACACACACACACACACACACACACACACACACACACACACACAGGCTTATCCTAATCCTTATGAAAACAAAGTGATATATTCTCGTAGCGCAGGTCAAGCGCGGGATGTTCATCAGCATGTTTATCAGGATTATGAGCATTTCATCCATAATATAACCTTTAACATCATACTTACCAAACACTCACTGTTACAAACAGAAAGCTGCCATGAGCATTGTGCAGAAATAAAGAGAGATGATTTGCAAAAAGACTGGTGACCATGACTTTTTCAGACCATTCCCACCAGTGAGCCATGACCCAGTGTGACCTTGTGACCCCCGCTAACTGACCTCTCAGTGGGTGGCCCTCACACTGACCAGCCTGGACCATGAATCAAAAGAAGTGGCTGCACTTAGATCAGATCTTTGTTATTTTTATCATCGGCTTATCCACTTTGAAAATACATTTTCGGGCTTTTTTTTTTTTTTTTTTTAAATTATACTTGTCCTTTGCACTTTTAATCCGTTTCTTTGCAATCATCAAATTCACTTTTGCTTCTACATAAAAAAGGACAACTTATATAAATCTCAAATTAAATATTGAAAATTTGTATGTTCCTGAATATACATGTACAGTATATATTAAGGGTCAGCAGTTTAAAAATATAGACTAGGGTTGCAACAGTACGAAACCATCTCAGAAAATATTGTGGTTTCATGGTTACATTACAGAATTTATATTATTTTTAGTCAGAATGACCAATATAGTAATGAATACATTACGTTTATTTTTGGTTCAACAAAATGTTTTATTACTATACTTGAAACATTTTGTTAATGAAAGTATGTTTAAAAAGTGTCCCCTTTGAAAATAACTAAAATAAAGGGGTGATTCTCCGTCCAGTTGCTTTTTCTTTTAGTATCGTAGATAAGCAAATGTACACTGTATAATAATCGTCAACTTTTATATCACAGTATACCTTAAACCTGGGGTATCAGTGGAACCCTAGTACAGACATGTGTATTACATATATGAATCTTAAAGGTCCAGTGTGTACGATTGAAGGGGATTTAGTGGCACCTAGTGGTGAACACTGCAGATTGCAATCAACTGAAACTTCTTCTGGTTAGAGTTTCTTTAGTGTTCGTTGTTCAGGAGGTTTCTACCGGGAGCTGAGATATCTACATGGGTGTCTTCCTCTTCAAAACAAACTGAACATGTGATTTCAATGAACTGAACTGAATGTTGGGTGTTACAAATTGGCGTTTCTTATACTGTTTGGCATGTCAGAGACGGACCGCACCTGCTAATGTGTGTTCACCTTATTTCTCTGGTAACTTAAAGGGGCAAAAAGCCAAATCGTTTCACCACTAGGTTTGCTGTTGTGCACTGCCTGTACTGCACCCCCCCCCCCCCCCCCCCCCACTCGCCTCATCTGTGCCGGCGAGAGGAGTACCGCAGCACGGACTGTCCGCAGGCTCCGCTTCACTCAGCTGCCCGATTTACCCACTGCTTCTTTCCACATTAACCTGAATAACAAACCAGGGCTCTGTGCTCCGGTTGGATCCAAATGGAGAGCCAGGGCTAACGTTAGCTGGGAAGCTAGCTGAGGCTAACTGGCTGTGTTGGCAGCTGAGTGAAGTGGAGCCTGAGGAAGAAGCACCGGTTAGCCCCCGCTAGCTGGGAGGCTAGCGGAGGCTAACTGGCTGTGCTGGCAACTGAGTGAAGTGGAGCCCGAGGAGGAAGTACCGGTTAGCCCTGGTTTCACTACAGGCAGATTCACTCGCCACAGGGGTGAGGAAATAAAACCTAAACAGCCAACTTAGTTTGGCTTAGTTTAGCAGTTAGCGATGTCTTTCACTCACTCTCAGTCTTTGCTGTGTTTAGCTATTTCCCTGCTTTCCTGTTAGCGTTGGCACTAGTCGGCTGCCACGCTCACGTCCCTACTCTTCTCCGTGAGCCGGAGCTGTGAGCCTGCGAGCCCGCAAGCCCGCCAGGCTCACGGAGAAGAGTAGGGATGTTAGTGTTAGCACTAGTCGGCTGCCATGCTAACGTTCCTACTCTTCTCCGTGAGCCTGCAGCTCATGGCTCCGGCTCATGGAGAAGAGTAGGGACATTAGCGTTAGCTCCTGGAGTTAGCACTAGAGCTACTACGACTACTGGAGTAACTTACGGCTATGGAGCGCTTCTACCAGCTCTTCTAGTCACTGAGCCTTGCCTCCATCTCAGCAAATATATTACATTTATTACATTTATTATTATTGCTCAGGAGGTTTTTACCAGGAGGTGCATTATCCACAGAGGTCTCTTCCTCTCTAAAAAAAAATGGACCAGGTGATTTAAACCAATAGAAATACTGAATAAAGCAGTTTTATGTGAAAAAATAATCTGTTTTTCCAACACTGCTTGTCACAGAGGAGATGGTAGCCAATGTGAAAACTCGAAAAAATGAATGGTCCAATTAAGAGCCAGTTTTTGGTTTGTCCATTCTGGGCTACTGAAGAAACATGGCAGTGCAACCTGGCAATCTTCCACAGACAAAGACCCGCTCCCTATCTAGATTGTTATTTTCAGGTAATTATACACTAAAGAAAACCTACTTATCATATTATATTCCATTTCTGCCAATATATCCCCCTAAATCTGACACACTGGACCTTTAAGTTGTTGTCTGATTGAATGTCAGGGCAGGATTATGCCGTCCCAGTGTCAGTGAGGAAGAAAGTCTGCATGGCCAGGCAGCCATGTTAATCATAAATCTTTATCTTACAATCCTGCCTCGCACATCCGCCCTTTCATTAAAAGACGGCCAGAGGATTAGTGAAGCTAAACCACTGAGATCTGCAGAGAAAAATGAGAAACAAAGCCCTGAGTAAACAGGATCCCTCGCTCTGCTGACGGTGATGTTGAATTGATGGTGTCATGAGAGGTAGAATATCTATCTGTCTGTCTGTCTGTCTGTCATTTTAACAGCAAAGGAAACACAAAATCTTTTGACTGAATTGATTTTTTTTTTTTTACCATTTAATAACATCAAATTTTCCAAAAGCAAACAGAAATGAAAAAGAAACATTACATGGTATCCAATGCAAATGTTGTTGCAAATTAGATTTTCATTTTCAATTTCACAATATTAACCTGAGAATGGCATTTTTGCTTCTTCACCTTGATCCATGTTTAATCAAAACCTCCTCCCTCTGTAGACAGCAGCCTCCAAAGATCAGCTACATTGTGCTAGGAAACCTACCTCGAGTGCAAAACATGAAATACTGTAATAAACAAACAAAGAAAAGGACACAAGTGTAATATGAGAGATGAACTATCGGTCTAAGTAGCAAACAAAGAGAATATGTACAAACAGAAAAACCAGACGCACACCTGAACATCAGAACAAAGTTCATATACACGGTATTAAATTAGAGAATAAATAAAAATACTTTTAATTTATGTAGAATATCTGATGTTACCAAAGCTACATTAGAAGTGCTTAGATCTCAGTAACAGGACACTTGGTCAAAATGGCCAAAGCAACATTTCCTGTTAGGACTCTCAAGGTAGAGCTATGATCGGCCCCAAAGAATCAGATCTTACCCTCCACAAACCACCATAGTTTCTGTCCAAATTTGAACCATGGCAGCAGTTTTGGGCCAAAGCCTGATTAAAAACACAAATTTCCACTGTAAGAAAAATGATAATTTTCTTGAATTTAAAACATTAATCACAAGCTAAAGTCAATTTAAATCTTTTCAGTGTGGTAACAGACATATGAAACAAGAACTTGTGAACCAGACCTGAATCAAGCCCAGAGGAATTTTGAGAAATTATAGTGCGACCTGAACCTAGCGGGTCAGGTTAGGCCCAATTGGGCTCGGGCAGAGAATCAGTTTTTAAGAAAACGTGTTGGTTTAAGTCAAATATTTTCCAATTTTAACAATGTTCAGCAGTGCTAGTCTAAGTGCACCACACATGTAAACAAACACGTTATTCTACACTTCCTCTACTAGCAGACTGTCTACGGAGAGACCGATCCTTCAGTCAGTGTCAGCTAGTGTTCATGAAGATGATCAGTCCCGTTGTTGGCTGAAGCAGACTCGATCCTCCTGATGTATCTTAGTCTCTGTAGACAGAGGTTATCTGTCGTGGGGGCATGTGCGGCGGATGGTAGGAGTCATATGGCCCTTCTAAGTGTACGTCATAGCCAGTCTGAGTCTGATACAGGCCCTGGTCCACAGGGGAGGGGGAGTAGTGGTGTGTTGGTGGGTAGTGGGGTGAAGGCTCCTGTTTGGGCACCAGGTTACTGCTGATGCTGAGAGGTGGTGTAGGGGGGCCGTCATACGGAGGGGTCCCCACACCACCGGCGTTATACTCATTTGGTGAATGATTCTCGTACACTCCTCCTTTCATTGCCCTCAGGTGAAGCAGGTGAGCAGAATCAAATGTGCCATACGGTGGACTTGGCAGTCCTGGAGAAGAGTAGCTCACCACGCCACCGAGAGGAGCAGGTGCTGCCTGAACTCTGTGTCTGTCCTCAGGCCTCATCCCGACACCGGAGGCTGGTCCCAGCTGCAAGCAGCCAGCCACCAGGTTGGTGGTGGGCTGTGAGAGGCCCTTACACAGTGTCTCCATGAAAGCCCTGCTCTCTGTGGAGAGGCCCCCCTCCAGGGCCTCGGACAGAGCGCAGATGTAGTTGCGGGCCAGCCGTAACGTCTCAATCTTGGACAGTTTCTGTGTTTTGGAGTGACATGGCATGATGGTGCGCAGGTTCTCCAGTGCATCATTTAGACCGTGCATACGTGAACGCTCCCTGGCATTAGCCTTCACGCGCCTCGCACGGAATCTCTCTTGTCGAGCCTTGGTCATACGCTTTTTCTTGGGCCCACGTCGTTTGGACTCGTTTTCATCCTCCTGTCCTCCCTCCTCATCCTCCTCCTCTTCCTCTGCATCCTCACTCCCCATCTCCCTGTCCTGCTGGGTCGCTCCACCTGCTCTGTAGCGGTGTGATGAGCATGATGCATCTCCATCAGGTGAGCTCATGTCTCCATCCATCCACTGCAGAGGGCTGGCAACCTCCTCGCCCTCGCCTTGTCTCATGTATGGCTTAATCATCATGGTACTCTAGAAATAAGAAAACATCTTTGTCAAACACATGATGGACAAACAAAAACTTTTTTTAAAATCATTAGTACAATTATAACCACAATAATAGGCAGGGGTCCAAACTGTTACTGCAAGTGCTGCATAGTGAAGCTAAATACTGCACTCAACTACAACTTTGAGGTATTTATACTTAATAATAGTTTAAGTTTAGTAAAAAATACATTTTTAAGCAATTGTCTTTGTATTTTACATTTTAAATTTTACATATAAGGTACTTTAAACTACCAACTAAACCAGCTACAGCCAAATAACAATGAAGTTAAAATATAGCACCCATGTTTTAACTCAAATAAATAAATCTGAATACTTTTTGTACCTCTGAATAACATCTGACCGCCTTTGTTAAGACTCAATAAGCTGCAGACTCTTGATGTTGTCTATGACTGCTCTTGCCATCAAGTCATGATACTAAGATTATGTGTCAAACTATCACAGTGCCAAGTTTACACCAAGCTGAAACAGGTATCTGTGCATGAATCAGCTGACTACAAAATTTTGTTCCCCTGAATTTTAAGTGACAATAAATTATTACAAGGCGAAGAATCAGCTGCAGCTGTGAGGACACAGAGGTCAAGTGCTTGTTAATTTTTTCCTGAGGGCTTTACCAACCAACAGGACGTTTACAGATTGTAATTACACATAGTGAGTATGCTAAATTACAGTATTTTAACACTGAATATGGTTTAATTTGAGTACTTTGAGGGCAATACAAAACAGCACAGCACAGCCATTCATGTTAGTAATAAGATTTATAGAAAATATAAGTTACTGGAAAATGGAATAAAACTGAAATAAAATCTTCTGTCTGAGGAGGTTAAGGGGTGCACCAGGGGGACTCATTCCTAAAATTCTGGCTACGGCCCTGTAAATGATGTAACATCATGTTACAAGTTTTCATTCACCATTAATAACCAATAAAAATATATATATATATAACTATTTCAACTGTGACTGTCAGAAGTCCTCAAACAGTTTCAGCACCGGACAGTTCCCTCTTGCTCCTCAGCCACAGGTGTTGCAGCTGACTGACTGACCGACGATATACTTTGACGCAAGTGATGGCTACATGAATTTTTATATACGTGCATTATCTATCTATCTCTACCCCTGTCCTCCCCCTCTCCGCCGCTCTCTGCGGGTAATCCCGGTCAACTTGTGAACTGGTAATGCCCCCGGCGAGATAAAGTCACTGACAGGACTTCAATCTGGGGCATCGCAGGATTTTCTCCGTGGATGAAGCGACGACCATGGGATTAAATGAAAGATCGACGTCCCCAGATCAGTGACAGACGACTCAGATTGAATTGAAATCAGACAAACGCACAAATATTAATGCCTCGCCACAAATTGCGTGCTTGAGCTCCTATTTGCTAAATGTCATCTGAGGCATAAAAGAATAAGCTTTTACTGCGGGTAGTTTCATCAGACTTATTCACAGCCTGTTGACTTTATGTGTTTTAGTTGGAAACCAGAGGTTTGTCAAAAACTATAACATAAATAACAGATGCGATTGAAAATAAACTCTAACAGGCGACATAAATCACTTAGTATATTAAAACTTGTTTGAAACATACCCGCGCTGATGCGTCCCGGGACCTCAGGAAGTTTGGCAGAAGATATTTCTCTCTGTCTGTGTGTGTGTCCACTGTCAAACAGCGATGAAGTGTGTGTCCCTGTGCAGAGCTGTCCCGCAGAGTCTCAGTGCGGGTCACTCTGCGGGGGCTCCGGGTTTTAACCTCCACGTTGAAGCTCCTCCCTCTCCCATCCAATTCCTGCTGACGCGCCAGAGCTCGCGCGTGGCCGGCCCGTGGCTCGAGCCCCTGGAGCTCCACTTGTCGTCTCCCTCTGTGTGTGTGTGTGTGTGTGTGTGTGTGTGTGTGTGTGTGTGTGTGTGTGTGTGTGTGCGCGCAGGGTCACGGAGATGTGCATAAGCTCAGTGCAGCTCTCCAGACAAACAGGAGAGGCCCGGGCCCTTTGTTGCTCCGTGAGGGCGGCCGCCAAATCCTCAGCACGTTTGCATTGAGCGCAGCAGAGACGCGCTCAGTCGGCTGAGCCTAACTGTATGTGACAGCTTGAAGTTGCGTGTGAGCAGGTGTTTGCTCCATCCCCTCTTCCAGCCATCCATCCCTTCGCACTGCGGAGACAGGCTGTTGAACAAGTTCATTTCACCCAAGAGGCTGCTCTGAGCAGACGGGGTAAGTTTGGTCACATGAAACATTAAGTGTTACAGCATCAGTATCTCAGGGACTCATTAATGCTCTCCTCTCTGCAGTATGTAGGGCCATACCTTCTGCAGCTTAAATCACCATAACTCATGCTGAATGTTCTGGTCACATCCTTTGATCCCTGAGTGAAACTTTAAATACCACAATATTAAATATACTCCATTACAATTAGAGATTCTGCATTCAGAGACTTACTTAAGTAAAATCAGCAAAATGTAAAATATCAAAAGTAAAAATATGAGCGTGGATTATTATTATTATTATTATTATTATGAATTATTGATGTCCAGCATTTACATTTTTGGTCTCAGGGGGCCCAAAACCCCTTTCTTGGGATGTGTTTCTGGCAAAATGATGTAAATGCAAGTATCAGGGCACTATGATGGCATAAATAGTGATACAAGTATGAATTTTGGCAATGAGTATTCTGAAACAAACAGGAAAGTAGCAAAATAAGATTCTAGGGCTTGTTCTCATTTTATTTCAACATGTCACACACAACATCCCCAGAAAAAAAAGACTGTCCGTTTAACAAGTTCTCATCGAAAATGATTATTTTTCATCCCTTTGTGTTTAATATTACTGCTTCACTTGTACATAGAAAACATCCCGAGTTGATAAGCTTCAGTTTGAGCCAAGTTCAAGTTGACATTTCTGTCTTGAAAATTGCACTTGTTTTCTCCCAAATTTGTCACTATACCTCATATCAGAGAAAGCAAAATTTTAAGTCACTAGCCTTCCAGAGAGTCAATGATACTATAATACTCTTGAGGGAAGTCCAGGGGACCAAAACACAGATTTGATTTTTATTTTGAATATTAAAAGCACAATGACTCACAAATACCAGGGTATAGCACTTAAAAGCATTACTAAAACACTTGTTTCCAAAGTGGTACCCGGTGGAGTAAGAATATACACCTAACTGCATCATAAACGTACTCATCTCCCTTGCAACTCCACGCCCATGGTTCAAATGACCTCCCTCAGAGGTGAACCTCAACTCTCACCACAGTACCTCCTTTACTTTTGTTTAAATATTGCCTGTGTTTGGCTTTGTTTGATTTCTTTTTGCAGGGGCAGTTTGTTCCATACGGAGATCCCAGAATAGAAAAATTAGCTTGGCTTCCAACCATGTCAATTTGATAGCATTATAATTTGATTTGGTAGCCTATAACCAATAAATTGTGATGCCGAGCAAGAGCAGTGTGTGAGACCGTCTTTTCCTCAGGATCAAGTGATATTTTCCAGTGCGTCTGCATCTGAGATAGCCGGATGTGCAAATATCTCCTCTTAAATAAGTATGTAAAACCTGAATCTGCACAGTAACCGTAACTCACAGAAAAACAAATGTGTTAGCTGGAACAACAAATGGCTCTTTGGAGTGATGTCTTAGAAGAACAAGCGTGAACCCGCAATAGCTGTGACTATGTACGTGCATGCATCCATCCACACATCAGCCCTTCTTTGCCTCATGACTAATATTTCTACAAAATCTTGGACAAGTCTGTAAATCCATTTGGAAGTTATTTGTCTATTTGCGATAGGCCCCTCCTATTGTCACGCTTCCCTTTAGTAAATAGGCATGAACACAAACACCTTCACACATATTTGAACTTCATGCCAAAGTTCAGCCTCCTATAGAGCTAAAACTGTGGCCACCAAAGGTTGGAGAAATCTAGTGTAGTACGTAGGTAAAAGTATTTTGTTATATTTCAGCACTAGTATTTTTCAGCAGGTCAATAGCTGCATCATCATGACAACAAAGTCCCCTTTGCTGGATGTAATTATGTATAGTATACATTTTTTTTTTAATTTTCTTTTTGTATCCTGTGTTCTTTTAACATCAGGTTGTGTTGTTTAAGTGCTAACTGGTTAACTAGCGTCTTGAATCCGTCTTATTGGTCTTCCATTTTTACTTTTTGAATGATGAATACAGACTACTGCTGCTGACTGGTACGGAGAGTTATTTCTACTTATGCAGGCACAGAATGTACGAGCTACTTGGCTGTTGGCTGTCAATCTGGAAATCCATCGGTTAAAAAAAAAAAAAAAGTTTTTTCTTCCTTTACCTCTGGAGGCACAGCCTGGAGTTTTTCGACTAACGGAAGTGCTGGGGCCTCGGCGATCGATCACGCCCTTCACTTTTGGCGGTGCCCCCAGGGAATCGCCGCGTTGTTTACAAATACTTCGGGTAGAAAACCAGCAGAGTTTAGCTATATATCACATTTTTTACGTCACTATATCACCGTGTAGACTAATCTGATGTTTGTTAAGTCTATAAACACAATGACTGAACAAACGTTACTATTTCTGTGTGCACGTTTTGTAAATAACAATAATAACATCGTAGATTAGCTGGGCTAACCGTTAGCTGTTAACGTTAGCCGTTTGCGGTGTCTGTAATAACCATAGACTGTATAAAAATAAGGTAATAACTCAATAAACGGTCCGTGAATAAAATATTTTTTCCAGCGGATATCTTAGTTACAACATGATTGAGCTAGCAAAGCAGTTTTGTGTTGCTATGTGTGGTATTTATTCAGTTATGGGAAATCACGATGTCTAGAAAGCATCAGTGACTGCAGCTAACAGGGACAGTTAGCAAAGCTAACATTGGGACGTCATCTGTTAAAAGCCTCCTGTTGTTTGAGACGACATGAAACTACTCCAGTTTGCTCAATCATGTTGAAACTCAGACATCCGCTGGAAAATTTTTTTATTTTTTTTTCCACGTTGACGAGACGGCGGTTTGGGTGGAGCGCTCGCTATGGACGCAGAGCTTGCTGTTTCTGTAGGTACACATTTCCTGGGGACACCTGCACGTCTCGGCCACCATTGTGATTGGCTAAAGCGCAGCATCGTTCAAACTCAAAGCCCCGCCCTCCCCCCCCCTCTAGTCGTCTTTCCCACAGGGCTGCCGACAGATTCTACAATGTAAATTGCAGAATCTGTCTTGAGAGATTAGTTGGCTGTAGACTTTGCATTGTGTTCAGGTGCAACATTTGTCCAAGACACAAGTCAGCCTTTGCCACCACTAGTCAGACTGTTCTAACAATTTTTTCTTATGTTTTCCATTGAAAAGCAGTGCACCCAAATTCATACATATCCCATGTATTTTGAAAGGCTGCAATCATGTGGCCAATGTTGGGGAGGTGGAAGAGTCACAAAAAATGGACTTTCATCAAAGACTTTCCCCAGGATGTGTGTTAACTTTGAGTGAACTTTGAGTCATTTTAAGGTATGTCCTCACTCTGCTTCTTTTCCTAAACCTAACCACAGAAACTTTTATTGCTTAAACATAATCTCCATAACTTTATGTTAATTACACAACTGTACGTTAAGGATGTAACATATTTCGTCGTGCGCAAATTCATAAGATATCATATGAACTGTTGTGCACCATATCATGTGAACTGTTCCATGAGAATACATTACATTAGTTCTTTGATTTTGATTTGGTGTGTGTGGGCCTTCATAGGTAAAATTAAAAAAAAACAACACAAACTCAAGTGTAAGGACAAGTTAAAAAAGTGAATTATAATTTTGGTCATATCCTGTCCCTGAACCACACTAACGTTCTGTGGCAAAGATTTGAACAACAAGAGAATTGACATGATTAGGAAACAGAGCACCACATGCTCTAACAGAGAGGCTTAAGGTTGGTTACAAGGTGATCTGCACACTCAAACTATGCGCTTCTCATTCCCAGGCCGACCACCTACGCCACTGCTCCTCCCAGTGGGTCTCTGCCTTTCCTATTCCACACCTGCAGCCTGAAATGGGAATAGCAAAGCCGGGCCTCTTGCATCCCCAGAGTGGGAGCAGCAGGGGAATATGATATCTGAGGCCTAGTGTCCCCATTGCATTACCTCATCACACTGTTTATGATACTAAAATAAACTATAATTTGTATTTAATTTTAGGGATACGAGTTGCATCCCAATTTGCTAAATACATCCGTCAATACAAAACTGCTCTTTTTCCTTTATCATTTTTCTTTTTCAGTTTGACCCACTTACTGTGTATCCCCCAGTCTTCACGTTCCACAAGTGGTGCTCACGTCTGATACTGTATGTATGCCATAATGTCCCCCAGGCCCCTCAGTGCTGACCGCACATGATGAAGTCCTGCTGCAGATGGCCGCCTCCTAAACCCTGCTCTTATTTTAACGGTCTGTGGCTCAGATGCTCATCTATTCTCCACTGGCTACTCAGCTCACTCAGCATGTTCACATTGCTCAGAGGACACTGCCTCACCTTTTCTAGGTATGTTCACGAGATGGGAATTGAGTTAATTATGATGAAAATATGAAGAACACATAAAACTTCACTCCAGTACACACACAAACATGACCTTCCCATGAATCCCCAGTGTGTCTGTTTGTGACAGTGGGAGAAAGTGGGCTTTGTCCATCTGTCATACTGGAAGTCCTCTGAGAGATACCAACCCCACAGCATGAGGAGTGTGTGGATGTTAGTGTGTGTTTGTATAGTTCACGTTTAGGGCTGTGGATGGATTGCATGCACAGCAATCAGAAACCCTTTTCCTGCTACTATATAAGCAGGCTTGGATGTATTATTACTGCAGAGATACTATAACAAGGTCCATCCACTGGATCAAGATTGTATCTCTCACTCTGCATTCATCTGTATCCACTTCAAATGACAATACGGTCTTCAGATTGTTCAAAAAGCACACAAAAAAACTCCAGAGAATGAACGTTGCTCTGTATTTCATGGTCCCCCATCAACTTTAGAAATGGCCGGCATTTAAGCCAAAACTTGAACCTCCCTCCAGCCCAGCACCAACCCTGGGGAGACAGGGGTGATGTTGACCATGTGTCCTCCCACTAACCATCTCATTGATGGACCCCACTACTGGGTAAAATAGACACCCCCCTCTGCCTGAACCCATAAACCCCCTTAACCCTTCCCTAAACCCTCTGTTGGCCCCCTGTTGTGCATGCTCATTGGCTGACCGCCTTCAGGCGTCCCTTTTCCACGGGTCCATTGTCTGGCCCCATAAGCAGCTTTGTTTCTGCATGTGCAGCTGGGCTAGCCCGCGCAGCCATTAGCCACAACACGCTAAAGGGAGAGCGGGATAATATAATTACAAAACAAAAGTCAGGTGGCTCACGAGATCTGCCAGGAGGAGCCCATTTGGGGGAGATGCGAGGACACGCTGGCGGGTGGCCAGCTATAATTCGATTATGAAGTTGTGTGAGTGACAAAAGAAACAATTGAATCTTTTTTTTCTTTTATTTGCCCCACTGTGGTTTAATTTGATTCCACAGGGGCTTTAAAAAGAAGGCACTGTGAAAAGAGAGAAGATTTACTCTTCTAATTTCTAGACTCACCAGCTCAGAAAATGTAATATGCTCTGAGAAAATGGCGAGAGAAATTCTTCCCTGGGTGAACTTTATTGTTGCTGCAACACTGGCTGCATGTGAGGCCCAAATCAGATGAATCGCCAAAGGCCGCAGTTTTCCTGCGAGCTGACTGGTCTTGTGCTCTTGTTTTGCATGAATGCACACAGGCTGGTGGACAATGGGATCAGTGGCAGATCCATCTCCTGTAATACTTTCTTCAAACAGGGCTGCAAGTGTGTCCCCCTGTTCTGTCGGCAGACCAGAATTTATCCTGTTAGTCACCCTAGATGAGTGAAAGAGTAAAATCAACCCCCATCCCAGCTGGACACACACACACACACACACACATACACACACACAAGGATGCACCCATTCACACAGGCACACACACTTAACCCCACACTGGGGAGCTGCACACACAGCTTTATGGACAGCTGATAAGAACAGGTTTAGCTGGTGGCTACTGTTTGAAGCAGGTCAAGCAGAACAGGATCTGTTAATGTCTTTTTGTTTCTATAGTTCATACTGCAAAAGGCTGCATTTTGCTTTTTTTTGTTTTGCTCTTTTATAAGACAATAAGCAATTGTGTCAGATGCACACATGCTCTTACTGCTGAAGGGTTGGTGTCAGTATTGTGCCCGCTCAGGGTGTGTAAACGCCTATTTTTTGCCCCATTAGGCACAGTTTGATCATACCCCTGGGGGAACACCACATTCTCTTGGTGTGTAAGACTGTGCACGAGAGGTTACACTGCAGATTAATCGACTGTCTGGTTTACTGTTTTGTTTATGCAAGTGGCTGTCAGAGAGGGCTACTTATTAAATATATGTACTCTTTTTTCATTTTATTCCTGCCTTACAGAAACACTTTGGGGATGAAAATAAGTTGTTGTGATACATTTATATCACCACATATCTTTTAACGTTTTTTTTTTAACCAGCAGAAGTATCAGAATAAGTTCAGCCAGCATCATTTGTTTATGTTCTTTGTTAGCTTGTAGGCTAACTGGCAGTCGCTGACACAGTGTTAGTGTGAAACATCCAATACTAACTGCTGTGATGATTTTTTTTTTCTTGGTAGATAGCGGAAGGAAGCACCAGGGTCCAGTTCACATCCAAAAGCTGCACACTTAGGCGTCTTTGCGATTGGCTTTTGAATTAGTGAAGTACTTAATCTAGCTTCCTCTGTGTTCGTTTGAATCTCAGATTTTAGGTACACAGACATCGCCCCCGTCAGTAGAGGAATGTGAAAAACATGCACAGATGCTAGTCAGTTAAGTCAAGGTCAGACATTTTAGGGACACAAACATAAGAAAATCACATTTTTTGAGTGGAGGAGAAGTTTAATTACATGCATGGATACCTCTCACTGAGAAAAGTGCTTCTGTTGGAAATATTATTCAAAGTGTGAGTGTACTGAAACACAAGCAGACTCCTCCATGAGTTGCCTATTGTTTAGCAGATGGCAGCTTCAGTTCCTAGGGGTTGCAGGAAAGGCTGAGCCGATGTACTTCTTCCCATCACCATAGGAAGAATTATTCCAGGTGTAGGTTTGGATAATGAGCTCCTGCCCTCCCAGGCTCAGACGACACCTGCGGATGAGAAACAATGAATATGAAAAAGATTCACATGCAGGAAAGCCTCACAGCGCATGTAGGTATACTCACTGTTTTCCAGGGCGAGCGATGTAGCAGAGGCTGTATAAGGCAAAGTCAAATTCAGGGCTGCAGCCAATGACTGCAGAGCCGACCTGCTTGTAGTAGCCGTCCCACATGAACTGCATACCCATGACGTCAGGGTAGGTGGTCCACTGAGAGCAGGTGAAAAGGAGAAAATGAAGGGAGCGCTGCACATGTCACAGTTTAAATCAACATACTGAGGTCTATGTTGTGGATGCTTACAGGCCCATTGAAGCTGTGGCTGTAGTAGTTCAGCTGGCCTCTTTTCTCCAGAAGATAAAACTGGATCCAGTTGTGGAAACCAGACACCTTTCCTCCCTTGATCTCTCCTGTTACAGATTGTGTTTCATAATAGTTACCAAAAAAAACATATTTGCAAAACATCTGTGGTTTTTAAAAAAGAAATCTACTCTGTCCAAACCTGCAAAGATGTGTTCAAAGCCGCTGGAGTCCATCTTGTTGTTGTTGCGGGAGTACAGACCAAACCACATCATCTTCAGGTCGTGAATAAACTCCTCCTCTGATGCATAGACGCCTGGAAATACAGAATAACATGCACTTTAAACATTAGAGCAGAGAGTGTGAGGCATGCAGAGGGAGAGACATGAGGCAAAGATACAACTTGAGGAAGTGGGAATTAAGGTACTTTAGAGTCCAGACACACCAAACTGACATCAAAGAGTAGTGGTGATGAAGGCTGACTGTTGCATCACCTCACATCATCTGTGTCTCAGCCAGAAAGTTGTACCTGAATACAACAACAAAGACTACAGCCAACGGCCAAATGGCAGGTACTTTCTGCACCTGCATCAGAGGAAACAACTTTCTATACCAGTATTTGTCACTCAAAGAGGGAAACCAGAAGACTCGTAATGGATTCAAGACACTAGTTAGCAAGTTAATACCTCACTGACACAATATGATGTTGAAAGAACAAAGTATTTTTACTGTGCGGTGGTGATCAATAACACAAACAGCTACAAACTGTTTCTGCTGAAGAGCTCAACAGCTAAAACATAATCTTATCTTATATAACAAGTTTCTATCTCATGCCCTCTTGACTTTAGTTTTCTCTTGTCACGCAATCAGTTAAACGGCCAATCAGAGTGATTTCATGCGCTGGCGGGCTCTGCCAGCTCATAAAACAGCTGACAAGTGCCAATGATGCTGGACACACCCCATAAACTAGGGCGATAGACACTCAGACAGCTCGAAGTTGACCAGTGACCGACCTCCTTGCTCGCTTGATGTGTCGAGGCCCTAAACCCTGACACATCAAAAACTGCACTCCCTCTCAGAGCCATATGTCAGTTGAATCTGAACACTGAGCCCTGATATGCCTATGTTTATGGTCAGTGTGATGCAGACTTTCACGTAATATATTTATCTCTTATATGCATCACTAATAAACATCAATAAATCCACTTGGACTTGATAGGAAAAAAAAGACGCTCCTTATAATCACAGAATCTGCCTGACAATCATCACATCATCACACAAAGTTTTCTTTGGCATAATTTGGCATACTTTTAATAATGCTAATTTTACAGAATGTCAACAAATATAAGCCAAAAAAACTGGACTCAAGTTGTAGCTCACAGCTAAGTCACTGTCTGATTGCATCCCCTAATCAGAAATAAGACTAACAGAGTGACAAAATCCATCATTAACTTTTTGCATGTTGCACGAGCATTACCAGACCTCTGTAGTGCTGAACCAGTGTCAGGATGTACCACTGTGAATGTACTTAGTACTGTTACACATGGAGCTAGTTACCTTTGGTGAAGAGGAAAGCAAACAGCTCTCTGCCCAGCTCAGTGTTGGACATGGTCTCCTTGAGGAAGGTTTCCTGCTCAGCCAGCTGCTGAGGGCTGAAGTCCTCTGTCTGTCCAGTCATCCTGTTGTAGTTGTCCAGCACAGCCAGCAGAGCAGCGTAGGTGGGTCTGGAGAACAGAGCGCCCTCATCCAGGTATTGGAACAGGCTGGAAGCATAGAAACAAACTCAGAATCATGATCAAGAAGAAGAGGAGACAATGTGCCAACAAGATCGACTTCTCACGGTCTATAGGAGAGGTCGTCCTTGGAGCTGGTCTGAGAGTCGGGCACCAGAGCCTGAGGGTCGATGATCAACTCTGAAGGTGAAGCCTTGTTTGAGTCCAGAACGTAGAGCGTCTCAGAGAGAGCCTTGATCTCAGCATCAGTGATCGCAGTACCTCCACTGCTGCCGCCACTGTCACCTGCAGAATATCACACACACACACACACACACACACACACACACACACGTTGTTGACCTGTAACTGTTATTTATCCACGTCTGTAGCACATGGAGTCTATAAGTGCTTGAGTACAGATTTTAGGTACTTGTACTTTACTTGATTACTTCCATTTGATGCTGCTTTATATTTCTACCCCACAACATTTCAGAGGGGAAATGCTACAATTTTTGCTCCATTACTTTTACGACTCAAGTCATAAACAGAGTATATAAATATGATATAAAATCTTATTAGAGGATATTTTGGATTTTTTTTTATTTAAGTAAATGATCTGAGTACTTCTCAATTGCTTGCTTTCAATGTGTTTTATAGCACAACAGTGACACCTGCTGGTCAAATACTGAAACATGATTTAAACAGTAGAGGTTGGCCACAAGTCAAGTGGTTAAAGAAGTATTCAGGTCCATAACTAAAATAGCATGTGATATTACACTGTAAAAATACTCATTCACAAGTAAAAGTTCTTTATTTAAAATCTTAATCATGTTTAAATAAATAAGTATTTAGAGATTTGTCCTAAAGTGTCAAAAGTTACTAGTTTTGCAGCAATTCTGCCCCTGTGACTCATGTTGATGTATATTATAATAATGACATGATTAATACTGATGCATCAGTGTATAGGTAGCATTTTGCTGTTAAGCTTTAAAGGTGTAGCTCATTTTAACTACTGTGTATACAGTTGGGTAGTTTAGTCCAGTGGTTCCCAACCTACAGGGGTCAGGCCCCTACAAAAGGTCACAAGATAAATCTGAGGCATCATAAGATGGTTCATGAGAGAAAAAACAAAGTTTTAAGACACGATTTTTATTTCTCTCATCTTTGCTTTTTTTGTTTACTGGATATTTCAACCTATTTGAGCCTCAGACAGTTTTTTCTTTACCATCTGAGAAGTTTAGAGTATGTTTTAGAGGTGTATCTGCTAAAGGCTGTATGGTACCACGGGGCTGCTTGTTTGACTGCTGACTGCTTAGATTCAGCATCCACCATGAGAACGTGACCAGGTGTCATAAGAAGCTGCTCAGGAAACACAAACAAACAGAAACTCGCAGACTAACAGTGGTGATAAACTGTGTGACACATGCTGGTTCTTACCGTCACAGAGGTCTGCATAGTCGCTGCAGCAGTTGTTGTACTGGCTGCACTTGGAGTTGCAGTGGCACTTGTTCTGAGAGTTGTATTTCTCACCACATCTGCCTTTACAAGACAAGGCTCCAGCTGGAAGGAGAGGAAACACACTTGTGGTAATTATCCTCAGGAGTCAACAGTGTGTTCATGATCACAAGCTTTCGTCTCTCACCTTGACAAACTTCATTGTAGTCAGAACAACAGTCTCCGAAGCGCTCACAGGATGGGTTACACTGACAGGAGAAATTATTGTCTGTCCCATAACCACAACGTCCCTCGCATGAGTCCAGGGTGTCTGAGAATAAAGAGGACAGATTGGTGTCTTAATCCTATCTGCAGCTGTGTTGCATGGTTTTACATAAACCTGAAATAAGAGCAGAAATATAACTTACTGCTGTATCCCTGGTGGAACAGGGCCACACAAAGTGCAAGGACAGCAATGACCTTCATCTTGGCTCTGCTGCAACCTGAAAACAAGATGAACTGACTGTTAGCATGGTGCCCCTTTTATAGCAAGTTTCACATGACCAACCCAAACGTAAACCTCACATCACCCAGCCCAGAGATCAGGTCATGTGATCATATCTCATAGATAAAATATGTTGCCTAATATGACATTGTTACTTCTTAAATGCGAGCTTTTATTTAAAGGTAATGAGCATTTATAAAGGATTAATAATTGATATATTATAGAACAGGACCTCTTAACAATAATTTTAAAAAAGCAAGTAAATGTTCTCCCTATCTCTTCTCTGTGAAACTGCACACCTGCTGAGCACACGGGCGGCACTTAAATGTGTCCAAATAAAATCTTATCAAGGTGAGAGCTCTGATAATAACTGCTAGTGCTGATGTTACACTTTTTTTGACAATTAATGTAATTTCTATTAAATTAATGCTGTGAAGCAAAATGCCTCTTTTATCCCGTTCCATCTCAAGGCTCTGTTGTCCAAAGCAAAGTGGTGAAAAAAACAGTCTTTACACAGGAAGAGCCTTTCATATTTCTCCTGCCAGAGTGACCAGATGCTGTATTTCACGGGTTTTATGCAAGATAGCTCTGAATACTCAGAATAGTTCACCTGCCTCAGTGTCCTAAGTCATGTTGATGTCAAACGCTCCCACCACAAATAACAAACAACAAAGATGCACATAGGTCCTTTAAGTTATGCATATAGTCTACAATAAATTGTATATTTATACACTGAGGCTTTCAGATGCTTTCAGACAGACAATGTCAAAGTACTTGGCAACTGAGAGCAAGAAGAGAGAAGTTAACAAGAGAGAAAGGACAGTGGTATTTCATTTCTCTGAATTGCTCCTATTTGTCTGTGGAGTTTAAATTTCATTTAAATTGATGTGTTATTGGTGCTTTGATGTGATTTTCTACATTTAAAAATGAATTCTTGAATCATTGTGTTAACAAATATTTCATGAGTAGTGGTTGGTTGTCAATTGTTAATTGATATTAGTAAATAAAAACAAACATTTGTGTCCTGATAAGAGTAACATAGAGTCTGTTGTGCACCGATATAAACACAGGTGTGCCTTGAGATTTTGGCTCGCACTTTGGTGTGCCTTGGGGACAAAAAGTTTCAAAACCATTGGTATAGACGATAGATCAAGTTACTGTCAGATACATTTTGATAACTAAGGTCTGAAGTCATTTAGATTTTTATTTTTGGAATAAAATGAACAGAAATACCAAATTTGAAGTTAAAATCCTGCAATCTATTAACAGAATATGCAGTGGGGAGAGAAGTGCGTAGACATTTTACTGAAGTAAAAGTACTAACAATACCACATACTACAATGTGTAATGTAATGTAAACATACTCCATGAGTAAGTAAAGCAGTCATTAAATATTAAAAAAAAAATAATAATAATAATTAAAAATTATAATATATAGACGTTTATTTACATTTTACATTAATAATCTGAACATGCAAAGTAATTAGTATTGTCAGAATATAAATTTCGTGGAATAAACAGGACAGTATTGGCTATTCAAAGTAAAGTCAAGTACAAGTATAAAGCAGCAAAAAGGGAATAGTCATCTTAAGTACAGGCACATCAAAATCGCGAGTATAGTACTTGAGTAAATGTACAAAATTAAATTCCATCACTGACAATATCAACGTGAATGTTGAGGGTAGCGATCTGGAAAGGGTTTGAAAACGCAGCTGTACTCCCGCACTGTAGGGGGCGCTGCGCAGCTCTAAGTAACCTTACGTAGAGTCTTTTTGTCCCTACGCGGTTGCCTTACACAGCGTGTGGAGTTCAATGACATTCGAGCTTTCGTAAGTCAGTTCAGTCCTGTAGGGTCCAAAGATGTCTCTATCATTTTTATTCAGAACAATTACCAGAGACGTTGCAAAGGTGAGACCATTAAGCTTTTCACACAGTCATGTTTTTAATATTTGACCCGAGGCTCGAGCTGTCGCGAGCTAACTTATTAACGTTAGCTTCCTTGCTTTATGATTCAGTAGCTCTGCATTACCGGTCAGTTCAATAAGTTACCTTCCTCATTTTTGTTCGATATAATTGTGTCTGTATATGTGTGTAGAGTATTTATCCTAAAAATGACTTTTGTCGTGACGTCGTTTTGGTGCATGTGACCCTCTACTTAAGACAGAGTAAGCCTACGTCACAGGGTTTTAAAGTTGTACTATGCTCTGTGTGTTACACCTTCTCTTCTCTGTTATCCTCAGGTCAGCATAAGCCAGCATGTCCAGTCGTTACACACAGGTTGTCACCTTCTGGCAGCAGACAAAGCCCTCCTGATGAAATTAAGGAAAAGCACCGGCTACACCTTCATTAACTGCAAGAAAGCTCTGGAGAAGTTTGATAATGACATAACACAGGTAACTCCCTCTCTCAACCTCTATATCTACACTCATAATACAGATGTGGGAGAACAATATATCTATGTCGTGACTGCTGAAGCAACCAGCTGTGTTGCTAATGTAATTTGCTGATCCTCCAGGCAGAGAGCTGGCTACATGAGCAGGCACAGAAGGAGGGCTGGAGCAAAGCAAACAAGCTGGAGGGTCGCAAAGCCAAAGAAGGCCTGATTGGCCTGTTTATAGGAGAAAAGGCTGCTGTCATGGTGGAGGTAAGGCTGGCAGCACAGGGATTAATAACCAGCATCACTATTTCAGTTGATCACTTTCCCGTTTGTTGACATTCAGTAATAACCGTTGTCTCTCCTCTTGTCCTCTTGCAGGTTAACTGTGAGACAGACTTTGTTGCTCGTAATGAGAAGTTCCAACAGCTGGTCAAGGATGTGGCGTTTGCTACTCTGGCTCACCACCAGAATAGAACCCAAAGCCAGAAAGGATATATGAAGGTAAAACCACAGACTGACGTCAGGAGTTATACTACAACAACGTTTCTGTTCACTGTAGAGCTGCAAGCTGCAAGTTCCCATTATATTGTTTAATGTAATTTTCTCTAAATATGTGAAAAGGCACATTAAGTGTGCGGCTACACTGATCTGACTTTACATGCCAGTACAGCCAACTCAATGTAGAAAGCCTTTTAAACAAGAGTAGTAAACAGTGGGGAAAACACTGGTGTAAATGATCAGTTTAACGATTCCTGATTTCCATTTAACTGCTTCAGCTTCACGGTCCTGGTATAATGCATGTTGACTCTTAATCACACTGTCATAGCTTAGAATATAACCAAACCATTGTAAATGGGATTAAGTTAAAGAAAGTCAAGCTTTTCCTGCTATGACAAGGTAGAATATCTGATGTGAAAAAGGCCTGTTGATCATTTACACAATTGCAGGCTCAACATTCACACTGTACAGCTCAATATTTGTTAATTAAGCTGTGACAGTACTTATAATAATTGATTATTAGATGCATCCAGTGGTCATAAAACTACATGATAAGAGCTTTTCTTTGTTTCTGTTGTCATGGATTTGCATTGAAATCATAGGACATGCACACACTATGATGTTATTAATCTGAGCTGGACAAGTTCATTTAGTTCAAACTGAACTGCAGTCAGTCATCTGCTGGCTTTTCTTTCCTTGGTGTGTTTATGAACAGTTTCTTCTGTTTTTAAATGATAACTGGGGGGAGTTAAAGTGTTACCCACACTTTCACATTTATTGTATATTAGTCTTATAGAGGTCAGTGTAACACTATATGGCTGCACACAGCTGTATGCACCAACTGCAGGATGTCAGAATGCACTGGGCCAGTTCCTTTGCTGTGCTTTGATTCTGCTGACGTACTACATTTGTTTTCAGAGTGTCCTGGTGGGTGAGGAGTTAAACAAACTCTGTATGGATGAAGGAGTTTCACTTGCTGACAAGGTGGCTCTCACGATAGGTCAGTAAGAAACTGTTGTTTTTTTTTCTTGAAGTGACATTGCTCAAGTTATCTCTAAAACACAGCTGGTGTGATCTGAAACACTTGTGCTCCTTCTACCAGCATTTTATGATTTTTGTTTAACTTAGATTTCACCAGCGATTATGACAGTGCAACACACATTTCTAATTTAAAAGTTGATGTTGACTGCATTCGTTTTCATGCATGATTTTGTTTCAAAACCTAGCTGGGCAGAAACATGTGATTCTGGATATGTTATAACAACCAAAGAGCATGAGAGGTTCAACATATGCACCTACATTTAGCATGTATTCCATACAGTTACAGACAAGCATTTGTAAAGTTAGTTGGTGAAGTCTTCAGTTGAGCCATGACCTCACTGCAATATTTAATCAACATACTAGAAGTAATGAAACAACCCGTCATTATGGCACAAGGGAATAAACATTCTGTATATGGGAGAGCTGGTAATTCCACATCATGTTTATCTACTGTAAATTGACCTGAGTTATTGTATGCTGACATGTTCACAGAGATACTGACTTCAGTAACAAAAAAGTGCATTAAACAGCAGACAGACACATTTAGAGACTAGCTGGTTACCACAGCAGAGCATTAAGCAGCTAAAGATACAGATACTTCCCTCAGGAGTTGGTAAAGACCAAAAACAGCTACTGTAAAAGAGAGTGAATATTGGACTTATGTTCATCAAGTGGACACAAATTACTGCTTACAGTTTTTCATATCTGTTGGATGTTTCAATAAGCAGCTGCAAATCAGCTTAGTTTTTTCCTATTGTATACACACAACAAATGAAACTCTGCACACAATTCTCAACAACAGGACTCCAGACTGCTAACCTCTCAGCACAATCCCATTGTTTTCACTTAAACAGAGATTCCAAATCACATTGTTGCAAAAGTCTGAGCACAAATCTCATCATTTTAACATACGTGGTTCACCTGGAAAACACCAGCTTTCAAAATGCCACATGCTAAATCACCAGCTGGTCTCACTCATGTCTCACCTGTTCACACTTATTTAGCAAAACACTCCAATCACTTAAAGAGGCCCTGTTAATATTTGTGTATTCCCAGAATAAGCTAATGATGTTGCAGTGTCAACTACAGGTTTACAGTATGACTCCGGGAAGCTGGGTTGTGAGTTTAGCTGAGTTGGAGCTCATTGGACAGACAAATGTGTGTCCTGTAGTGACACAATGATTGTGTCAATGTGATATTTACTGTATATGATATTCACAGTACTATTTTACAATATAACCACAGTCTTTATGCTGTGTAGACTTTGTACTATAAAATTGCAAACTGTTTGAGACGTTCATTTGATAGCTGTGTGAACTGTATGTTGGAAACAATCAGTTTCAAGAGGAGAGAACATGGTTTTGAATGCAGTGTTTCATTTTGCAAGAGATTTTTGGAGTTTTGTGTTAAGAGAAATTTAGCTTTGAGAAACGGAGCCATTCTTTAAGAAAACAGGTTTAATCAATGGGGGAAAACTGTAAAAAGTAATATGTCAGTGGGTTTTTTTTCCCACAACTCATTTCTGCTGCCCCCAAGTGGGGAAAAAGTTAAGCTATTGCAGGTTAAAAAAATTGGTCATTGTTGAAAACACTTCTAGTATTCTGACATTAAGAGTAAATCAAACATGCCATTAAATACCATTACCTTGAAATCACTTAATCGCACCATTCATTGAAAAAACATATTTCCCTCTTTCCTCTCAGGTCGCCTTGGTGAGAACATGTCAGTGAGGCGGGCGGTGACATTGGGTGTCCCTGCTGAGTGGCACATCGGCTCATACGTACACGGTGGTGTGAGTGACCAGACTGAGGTGGCTATGGGTCGGTATGGCTCCCTGGTCGTATTCCAGGGTGGAAAAGAGGGAGAACAGGAAGTTCTAGGGCGTAAGCTGGGACAGCATATAGTGGGAGAGGCCCCTGATTCCCTGGGCAACATGGATGACTTGCCTTGCGGTGAAAGTGAGACACGCCTGCTGCCTCAGACCTTCCTGGGAGACCCCAGCAGGACCGTGGCACAGTTCCTGAAGGGTCAACAGGCTCAAGTGCTGGACTTTGTCCGATTTCAGTGTGGTGAGACGGCCAGTGAAGATGCAAAGTGAAGGGAGGGAAGCCATTAATTTAAAAGGAATTGACATGTGTCTTAATGTAATATGAAGATGAAATGCAGCTACCCATTTATTCTTTAACATCCAGACAGTCACACAGTGTCGTCATGAATTGCAAAGCAGAATATGTTCAGAAGGTTTACCTGCAGTGGTGCCTGATGAAATCACAAGTCCAACAATAAAATTATTTTCTTTCTCTGTGGAAGTCCAGATTAATTTGCATATGTTACTTACTATTTTGAATTATAAGACCCACATGAACATCTTTCAATCAGGGAACCCACGGACACACACCAACCTACTGTCATAATTTTATTTTTTGTATGTTTTCTTTGTTCTCTTTGTGAGATAAAATCCTTCCTGAGGCCAATAACATCAGATCTTTACCCACACTTGCTACTTTTCCAGTATAGAATATGCTGTCCATCAGAGTTTAATGTGAAATACACTGATGGAATACACTCTTTCACTGAGAGAAACACTGGAGGGTTTCAATATTATATTCACCTTTAGGCTGTTCACATTCTCCTCCTGTTGTGGGCCTTGCTGCAGTGCTCTCCTATTGTAACACCCTCTGATCTCTACTCATTGCTCCTGTCACCATTGTTTCTTATCCTCTGAACATAGTGACATCACCTGAGTGCAGAAACACCAGTTTGAGTACAGATTGCAAATGCATACACCATTATCTTGTAGCTCATTTACCACAGTTTGAGCAATGTGTTGCATCATGAATTAGAATTTTTATTTCGGTCTGCAAATAGAAATAAGAACATTATGTATTAATCTACAAATACGGTACGGTAAGGTAAGGTAAGGCAAAGTGCTACATTTCATTGCTTCACAGGACAAGATAAGAACATCATCACAGGGACAGTTCTATCACATAAAACAGACATGGACTACATTTAACAATCACAACACAGAAACATACAGAGACGTCTAAAGTGCAAGAAAAAGTTCTGAGTGCTAAAATTCCATGTGTTTAATGCACGTTGCTCATTGCTCTATTGCACTAGTTTTTAACATTGTTCAACAGCTTAATGGAGGCTGGAACAAATGATACATGTAAATAAGGTCACGGGCTCTCACAGAAAATGGCAGATTCTGAAAAAGCACAGTGCAAAACATTACAATAAAGTAATTTAACATAGACACTTGTGCAGTCCAAAGAAGGTGTGGCCTGAAGTTACAGCTGATAACACCTACCCTTTTAACAGTACATCATATGTAGCAATCAACAACAAAACAAACCACAGCAGGCAAACAAGGCAAAATAGCAACACCTGTTAAGTGTAGGTTTGCCCAAGAATTGTACTGTCACAATGATAACCATCAAGATCAACAGAATTGCAGTGTGAAGCTATGACATTGATTCTGTGGTATTCCTATTTAAGGTTCATTTTAAATCATGTGTTCAGTAATTTATATATGATTATTAAATATTCTCACACGTGGAAATGTCCCACAAAAATTACAGCTATGGGTTTGTTATTAGTAGAGGCTTTTTCTTATTACTATTAATGTAGTTAGTTATTCAGTCAGGATAATAGAGAGGCTGTCATAGGCTGTTGCATGTCGCCGCGAGCAATGCGACTGTGAAATGGAGGCATGTGATTGGCTGTTGCTATTGAAGCTGAGGTGACATCATCAGGGATGTGCCGTTAGCCGAGCAAGTCGGTGTCGTCCACTTTAGCGTAGAGAAGATACTAGACTCTCGCCCGTCTGTCGTCCAGCAGCAACCACAAACAGACATGGTGAGTAAAGATGCTGTCTCAGGCTAATTTATTACACAATTATACTTTTAATATTTTTATAACAAACAAGAAAGCGCTGTTTTTTTCCCACTGAAATATTCTGACAACATGTACCGTTAACACAGTTACCGTTAAGCTAACTAACGTTAGCTGCGTATCTCTGCTGGCCTGCTCCAGTCAGTGTAGCTTAAACGTCAGTTAAGCCTTTAGCCAGCTGTACGTTAGCATTGATGGAGGATTAACTTGAAGCATTTAAACATCACACTAACGCCACTCTGTTACTCCCCTCTGCTTTTTTTCCAACCCTGCCTGAACCAGTCTGACTTCACAGAGGACCAGATCATGGGTGAGTCAACATCTCATTAGCAATTGTCTTTCTGTTTTTAATGGTTACGGTTATATGAACATCGTCGTAATATTTGAAATAGCTTTGTGAATGCGTCATTCTGACCCTGTAGCTCGGCTGTTGTCTCTGCAAACCACCGGACCTCTTCAGGTACCTCATGCTGAGAGGCTTACAGACTGAGATACAATAAACTCAACATTTTCTAACTGTGTGAGGTTCAGTGTTAGTTTGTTCACGCTTTTCACCTGACAAATTACATCTGAATTCATCACGAGTGCCACAAAATGTTATACTAACCTGCAAAAAATGAAGTAGTAAAGCATGTTAGTGTTTCTGCATGCTGATGCCGAAATATATTATAGGTATTAGCAGTCATCTTAGAGACAGGGTGTGTTTTAGCAGAGTGGTGTATGCATTGGGGTGTATGGTGGGGTGTCACCAGCTACTCTGTGGTGTTGTTTAACATGACAGACGTCTCTCATTCAGTCGTCCATAACCCCCACCCACTGACACAAGTCACTGTAGGCCAGTTTTTAGATTGTTTGGTTGATCGGTTTAAACAAAACACAACATATATTTCAGGCTTTCCTTGAAAGTCTGTTCAGGTAATACTCTGACTGGAAAACCAATCATTAAAGCTACTAATGCACTATCAGGTAGTGTCATTGTTGATGAAGTGAATGCGTCATCAGTAGGCCACAGTACTTCAAAGGGTGTTTATGTTTTATCACGTTCATGTTCCCAGAACTTTGGCATAATACATTTTTGTCACAACAGTGTCACCTACCTATGCAGCAGTGATGGGAGCTGCTCCTGCCAAACAACTGGAAAAATGAAGAGACCTAATTGCATGTGTCTACTGTCAGAACTACTTGTGCAGAGGAATCAGCTGATCTTCTACACAAACAACTTTAATTACACACATACAACAGCATCTGTAGTGTTTTAAGCCTTGGTGTGATGCACATGTGTTTGCTTGCATCCTCAGCATTTGTGAGTAATGTTTATGAATGTGCTGCACAGCTGGATGTGAGTTCTACCTCTCTGTCTCCATATTAGAGTTCAAGGAGGCCTTCCTTCTGTTTGACCGGACGGGTGAGGGGAAGATCACCTACAGCCAGTGTGGGGATGTGATGCGGGCCCTTGGGCAGAACCCTGTCAATGCTGAGGTGCTCAAGGTCCTGGGAAACCCCAAGTTAGAAGGCAAGTCTCTGATTCACCAGCCATAACTTAAAAAAAGATCAGTTCAGCCTACTACATTATCGTTACCCTGGCTAACAGTTAAGTGTGTACAATGTAATCCCTCATACCACTCAGGGAATCAGTATGTGCTGAACTGCTATTTTTCAGTCTTGTCTGGGGTACAGATGTGAGAATACAACTGTTTGATCTGAGTTTGAGAGAGAGAAAGCGAGGGATGGGGCTCTTAAGCTTGATTCACATCTATACTATTTGTGTCCAAGGTGGCAGGAATATGTGGAAGTACAATCTGTGGTTCGAGCAACAGCCAGCCAAAATCTGCTGGATGATGCGTAATGCACTGTCAGTCAGATATAAGCAGAGACATGAGCAGAGAGATCTGGGTGCTGGCAAGATGGAGGGAAGTTAACTACAGTTCATTTACACATACTACCCACACTGTTAGGATACAACAGGCAAAGTATCCCTCTAACTTCCACTGAACAAACTGCTGTGGAAGATTAACAATGGCAAATGGACTGTGATGTGATACATATCCCTATGCTGTGAATGAAGAGAGACTCTCTAAATCCTGTGCCAGCTTCCTGACATCCATACAAATCTGTCCTTTTCATAACACTTCTGGAGGTTTTTGACCCCATTGTTATTGACTGACCCGCAGAGATGAACTACAAGATGCTGGATTTTGAACAATTCCTGCCGATGCTTCAGGCCATTGCTAAGAACAAGGACCAGGGCTCCTTTGAGGATATCGTAGAGGGTCTGCGTGTCTTTGACAAGGAGGGAAACGGTACAGTGATGGGAGCGGAGCTGCGTCATGTTCTCACTACACTCGGTAAGTCCACAAAAGCCTTCAAAACACAAAGAAGATTTGTCATTAATCCTTATCCAGCTGAGCTGACTGTCTTATCGTCATGCAAAGTAAAATCCCCTCAGGCCGTTCTCTGTGCCAAGAACAGTGTAAACAAACGTATTGTCTCTTCTTTTAGATTGTCGCTTCTTTTCTTCTTTTCTTATCGCATCTCTTTTTGTGTTCCAGGTGAAAAAATGACAGAGGAGGAGGTGGAGACTCTTTTAGCGGGACATGAAGACGCCAACGGCTGCATTAACTATGAAGGTAAGACTGCACAGCATGTGGACTCAAATGACTCCATCAAGGCTATACTGTACATTGTGCCTCATAAAAATGTGTGACACCACTGTTATGGAAATACAAAACAACAAGAGTCATTGTGTCTTTGTGTCACATGCTCACCGACATGATGTTCCCGCCTCACAGCCTTTGTCCGTCACATCATGTCCGGCTGAACAGAGGGTATGAGCAAACCCTTGAAAGTCTTCCTCACTGCTGATCTCCTGACTCAGACAGAGAAACAGCTCACTACTGCACAGAGGCCTCACTTTCACCTATGGATAGTGAGTGAGGAAGGGAGACAGTTTGTGCATGTCTGAACATGCAGTGGCAGTGCAGCGCAGCAGTTTAGATAACTTTCTCACACCCAAAACATGTTAGGTTAGTTCCAAAAGTCAGCTAGAGTGGGCTACCCATGGCATCATGCTAAAGGTGACAGCAAAACAAACACATGAAATTATAAGTGCATATTCTTTGAAAAATGTGGCCCCTGTAATATGAGAACTTTCATCGCTCTGTGGCCTCTGAGCATTGGTGTTGTTCTCTGCTTTTTGTCTTTCTGACTTGTTGACCTTTTAACCTTTCTCTCCTGCAGTGGCCCTTTGCCTCCCCTGGCTGTAGCATCCCTGCATGTTTCTATTCAGTTTCTATTCTCCTGTGATCCACATCCTCTGTGGCTTTGAAAGAAAAAAAGCCCTACAGACACTAGGTGTACAAAAAGTGAGACAGTGAAAGTATTGCAGACAGTTTGAATCTCATCTTTGCTCACAACATGTCAATATGGACTTTAAAAGTAGGTTTCTTTCATTGACCTAAGTGTCAAGAGCTCATCAAATCTTAACCATATTCTCTGCTTATTTAGTTAAATGGGCTGATTATGTCTTAAATGTTCTCCTTCAGTTGCCATACTTGGGACGCTGCTGCCAGCTCTGTGGCCATGCTACACCTTCATATTTATGTCTGAATGTTTTTGTTATCTTTCCAGAAGTCTGACCTCCTGTTCTTCCCCTCTTTTTTTCCCCCCAGTTGTTTCTCATTTTTTAGTACTGTACCAAATGTCAATCAGATCTGTTTTATTTTTGTCCTCTATGCTGGTGAGGACAGAGCTTGTATCCCTGCTGACAGATGTTGTATGTGATGTTTGTTCCTGCCCAGATTTAACGCTGATGTTGTGTTTGTCCCTCTCTGTCGTGACAGAACTCGTCCGGATGGTGATGAGCGGTTGAGGATTTCAGAAACTCTTCCAGCTTTGATTTTACTCCTGAATATTTTTGTATTTTTTGTCTTGTCTCTCCCTGTCATCCACGTCCTCCTACCTCCAACAAGTCTGTGTTTTCTTTTCTCTCTTTTTTTGGACATCTTTATTTTATTTAAAAAGTGCCTTTTCTGTCTGATGTGAAGAAACCCTTTCATCTCATTTTGCAAACACTATTCAGCCTCACAGGACCTCCCTGACGCTCCCTTGATTATGTCACCTGTTCTGTACTTCTCAATCAACCTATCAGTGTTGTTGTTACCGTTTTGTTTGGATGGATATAATAATGGGACATATTACATTAAACACTAATGAATAAAATGGTTTCCAAACTGACTGAGTCTTTGGCTTGGATCAAATATTTCTTTTTGGTTTGAGATATTACACATTTTCAATTGCATTACATTAGAAAAACATTATTACCAGTAAAATATTGGAAAAATTAACATGTTGGAAAAAATATCAACAGTGAAATTTTTACAAAATGACATTAAATTGTCTGAAAAATATCAGTAAAACATTAAAGAACGAGCGACCATCTTGCAATGGGATCACTCCAGCTGTGATACAATGATCTGCCTCTTAGAACATATGTTGGCCCGCACAAGAATATATTTGGATTAAGTGCTCTATATTGACTGAAATGTCTATACCCAGCAAAAATGAAGAAAAAAAGAGTCATCATTTAAATACAATGTCTTAAATCAACATTAAACCGTGATAAAAAGCAGATTAACAGCTTGACAAAACAATCTGAACTCAAGGCCCACTTACTTGAGTGTTCTGGAGCTTTTGAGTGTATCTCATGGTCCTCACCAGCAGTTGGAAACTGGTTAGTATGTGTGAACTTTGCATGATTCTGAGCACCTACAGGACTTTGATTCAGTCATAAGCTTCGTTATACTGTGTGACAGTGAGCCAGCATTCACATAAGGGCCATCAACTCAATCATTAACTTATTTATCTGTTTTTCCTGCTGTGACATGTCAAACATGTCCTCTGTGGATTAAGGCCTGTTGTCTGTAAACATTTATTAGCAAAAAAAAAAAAGAGTCTTGAAGTCTACAGTTGGTTGTCAATGGAGAGATTTCATATCAACATCAGTTGTGTGATACATCATTAATTCTCTTCTTCAGCATCCTGATTAACCTGCAAAGTAGTTTATTATTCATTTTAATGTTTTGATTGGCTGCTACCTTGGCAAGGTCTCTCTTGTAAAAGAGACTTTCAATCTCAATGGGACTTCCTGGGAAAATAAAGGTAAAATAAATAGATAAAGAGTCTGTGAGGTTACAGACAAAAAACACACCACTCCACACAGCGACTTCCTCTTCACATCTTTATTTTTTCCCCAACATTTTGTAATTAAAACCTGAACCTCTTTTGCTTTGCCTTCTTTCTTTTAATACAAACTGCCAGAGTAACTGTCAGCACGAATGTGATGATTTACGGAGGAAAAATTGATTTCTACTGTATAATAATCAATGCAATTGCTGCTACCTTCAGCATAGTGAAAAACATACAGAAACTTAACATACACTTATTTCATACCACAAAATCCACACAATGTAGTTATAACACAGATAAAAGAAGTCCATTTATGCTCACGGCTGTGGTGAGGTCTGCAATACTGGCTTGACGGACATCAACTGTAAAGTTTCACCATCTGACTGGACTATATTTCATGACACTGACGTGATGTGTCGTGTGCGGAACGAAGCATGTTATTTTTTTTGAGTTTCGTCAAACTCTGTGACACACGACAAATGGCACTGGAAATAAAACTGAACGGTAATGTGGTTTACAGATCTTAATGGCATGCGTTCACATACACACATGCGCACAGTCACATCTCAAGACAGGCCCGGCAGACCTGCCTGATCCATACACAACAGTGGAGAGGGTAAATATAGGCTACAAAGGTAATAATATACAGGTACAATGTCGACATATCAAAGAAAGAAGATGGAAAAAACGGACAGTAAAAAATATAAAAATCGATAGGATAAAAAGTGAGGATATTGTTGCAGATATTAAGGACACAATTCTCCATTGTCAGCTGTTTAAGGTGCGAGCTCCCTTGTTTTTTTTTGACAGCATTCACATTTCTTCCACGTGTAACTTGAAATGCACCAGCGAAAAAACAAGCTGCTTAAAAAAAAAAAAAAAATCCTTTTCACTTCCCAAGCAACCACAATAAAACTCACTGAATAAATGTGAGATAAACATGACTATAAAAACATTTTGGTTTAGCAATCAACACAAAGTCATATTATGAATAAAACACTTAAGCGGTCGCTGATAGAATTAGTACTCCCAGACTTTCAGATAAAACTACATTCCTCACAAAAACTACAACCTGGATGCTCTGAGTTCATCCAGATGTGAAAAACATGAAGCTCCTCACCGACATGTTTTTCCTCTAAGTGCTGTCAAAAGGAGGGACATTATTGAGAAATAATAAAAGAGAGGTCTTTTCAGGATCTCATGCTGTCAGTACTTTCAAATATTATTATTACAGGGCAACACGAGGGTGTGTTTGTAACAGGAAATCCAGTTTACAGTACATTGTCTCAAACTGCATCCAAACCAACTTAATTTCAAACCGGCTTCTGATTTGTTTTCATTCATTACAGACATTTCTCCAGAGAGAGATGTTTGTTTTAGACATGTGACCTTCAGGCCAGACCCTGTAGAGTGACCGTTTGTCCATGTAATGCAAATAAAAATAAAGGAAAAAAGTAACATTCCCAATCAAGTTTCCAAAACCTTCAGCGTGAAAAAGCATTTAAGACAACAAAAGGTCGATATATAAGTGCTAAAGTTCAATTTCATGGATGCTTCAAGTCTTTTGATGAGACCTTGGGAAACATGTCAAAAGTGCATTTTGTCTTACATATATTTTAATTAGTACCTACAGTACGAGGGGGGGACTCTGGAGAGACTGTGAAGCACAAGACTCCACGAGCTGTGACAAACTGCTGCAGCGAATATATGCAACAATTTCCGAAACACTAAAAACACAAGATGAGTCTTTTCTCTTCTTCTCGTCGAGCGGCAGCATGTTGGTGAGACCCTCTCAGTTCACCACGTCTCTGGTGTTTAGCTGAAAACTATGAAGTGAGATGTTGCAGTCTGATCGACCGCACGCAGGATGAACAGCTTCTGTTTGAAGGAACATTTTTCTTCATAGGCAGATTCAATTTAAAAGGGACTTCTTTTTTCAACAGTCAGAGTAGAGCTGGTTTGATTTAGACATAATCGTTATTTCTTTCTCGCATCAATTGTCCTGTTGGAAAAAACAAACAAACAAACAAAAAGAGCTGAACATGTAAAATGAGTTCTCTTCCTTCGGTTTATGACTTCTTCATTTCAGATGATACAGGCAGGATTCAGAGTGGTCAGAGTCATTCAGATTCTCAGGCAATGTAATTTTCTCTCACTGTGGAGGTGGGACTGGAGCTGAGGGGTGGAGTGTGTCCCCGGGAAGAGGGGCGTTGGGCTCTGTGAGTCGGGGGGGACAAGGAAACACAACTGTGTTCACATTATATTAACAACTTCTTGACACATCTCTATAAAATGTTCTCCTTGCTTTGGGTGCTCAAGTAAAATTTCTGTTAACAGGACAAATAGTTCAAATAAAGTTCATAATATCCTCAAGAATTTCGTCTCTTACATGGGACTAAGGGGCACCCACCCACATAATATTCCTTTAATTATTTGATAATGGAAAGAAAAAAACAGCAGACAAATATATGTAATTAATGTATGACATGTATTAAAAAAACGCCGCTAAAGTTGATTAAACTAATGGATTTGTTGACTGTCAGAAAATGAATCAACCATTTTGATAATGTCTTACTAGTAGTTCCCAACTGGTGTGTCACGGTCCAAAAGTGGGTCACGGGTCCATTCTGAATGGACCACATGTGACTCACAAGTGTGACGAGTTTGTGAAAAACACACTTTATTTATATGTACAGTGAATATCCAACACAGAGCTTTTATTTTGAAGTGTCATTTCCTGCTGAAGAGTGAGTGAATAACAGACAGCTACTTAACAGAGACAGCAAACTAGCTCAACAACATGGTCAAGTTTGACGCTACATATTTTAATCTGTGTGGACCTCAAACTAATGACAGTGGACAAATCTGGACCCAGTGGCCGGACCAGCACTTCAAAATAAAAGCTCTGTGGCTGGACCAGTTGGCAACCAGTGCCTTAAACGATTAAGTCATTTCTAAAGCAAATTTTCTCATTCAAGCTTCTCATATTTGAGGTTTTCCCACTTTTCCTCATTTTTATATCCCTGTACCTTGAAGATATAGATAAAACAAGCTTTTTAAAGATGCCAGTTTGGGATATTTCACCATTTTCTGATACATTTGTAACTGCAAAAATAACTAATAGATTAACTGAGAATGAAAATAACTGCAAATATTGCAGTGTTGCACAGCGTTTTTATAGTTCAGCTTAGTTTTTATTGTTTAAAAATGTGCAGTTTTAGTTTATTTTTTATTAGTTTGATTAATTTGATTAATTTTCTTTTATTTTTTTCTATGATATGGGGAATATCTGTCATGGGCAAGATTTAAGAAGTCCAGAATAGGTGTTACAACACAAACACTGTGTGAAGGCAGTTGACTCACAGTCTAGACGTATGCACCAATGCCTCTTCATGCTCACTGTGTTGGTAAATTTAAACAAAATGGCAAAGACTAAAACTAAAGACATTTCCTGTATATTTTCATTTTATTTTATTGAGTTTTGTAAGAAAACAATATCATTTCAATTAGTTTTTTCTCTAAAGTCTAGTTTTTCATTTTTATTCCATTCACTTAAATGCGTTTTCACACCTAGTTTTAGTTTTTAGTTTAGTGTTAGTTGGTTAGTTAATTATAAAAACTCTGATCCTGCACTGAAACTAATTTCTGCTTTCTATCAACACAAACTGGAATATTGGTCTTCACTTGTATCATTTCATTAATATGTAATTGCATATAAAGTTGCAGCACTGTGTACATTTCACAACTATCATGAAACCGTGGAAAGCACATATGAGATATTCAACTCTCAATTTGCTAATTATTAAGGTAGTGACTTGAGCTGTTTTATAATGGCTGTCAAAAAAATTCATTGTTCATTAGGAAAGCCTGAGAATTATGTACCTGCAGTAAGAAGCACACTGTCTATCTGCTTATTTGGTTGTCTACAACATTCATCAGACAGTCTATTAAAGCCTATTAAAGCTTTAAATTAGAGCTCACCGTGGAGTACAGGAGTAGTGCTGGAGCTGGAGCTGGAGTGGGCTGCTGGGGTGGTGCCTGGAGGGCAGGGCGGCGAGGTGTGAGCGCCCTGAGAAGGTTGGGACTCAGGGGCTGGGGCAGAAGCTGAGGCTGGGGGCGCGGGACTGGGGGCCGGCTGTGGCGCTGGTGTGCTGGGAGCTTGTTGACTTGCAGTCGGGCCCTGGGGCGGCGGGGCTGAGGCGGCCTGGTTGGCATGAGGGCCCCCAGCCTGGCTGTGCTGCTGGTGCTGGATCTGCTGGAAGTGCTGCTGGCGGGCCCTCATCTCGGCGTATTTCAACTGCTCCATGTGGAAGGACTGACGGTCAGCCAGCAGCTGCTGACGCTGGTACTCCAACTACACACACACACACAAAATAAAAAGTTAAAGGTATTGTACTGCAGTTAGGTTGACTACTGTCTTCATATACTACACATCCCAGAATCCTTCACTCACAGCCTCCCTCTCTCTGTCCATGATGGTTTCCAGTTCTTCAAAGTGTCGCAGTTTAATCTCCAGCTTCTTCATTTGGGTCTCCACCAGCAGAGCAACAAGGGATTTGATCTTCCTCTCTTCCACTGCAGCCAGGTGCTACGCAGGAAGTGAAGGAGAAACTTAGATTAGAGAAAATGTAAAAAAAAAGGTGACGAAGGGTGCAGCAAGTCGAGACCTGGTGATAATTAACTTTACCTTGGCTTTAACAGCAGCAGCAGCGAGCGCAGACGCAGCAGCAGTGGCCAGATTTCCCTCTCCCACATCCCGCTCCACCTTCGCTTTCCTCTCTCCTTCACTCTCTGCTTCTCTTTGTCCTTCCTCTGTTCCCTCTTTTCCATCCTTCTCCTTCTCCCCGTCGCCTGCGAGAAAAGAAAAGGTTCATTTTTTTCACCTGTGGCAACAACACTGTATTTCCTGTATCTGACTGAGGTGCATTTTCGTACCCATCTCGGACTCTGTTTTGTCTGCATCTCTCTCTCCTTCTTGGTCTCTTCCTCTTTCTTCTTCCTTCTTCCCATTCTCTGTCTGCTTCTCCTCTTCCTCAGTCGCTCCATCTTTGCTGTCCTGTACAGGAAAGCAAACACAGCACAATGAGCTTTGCAGCAAATCACTCGCAAATCAGAAACATTATATTATGTTCAACATGCGTCATACCTTGGCTTCCCTCTTCTCTTCGCCTGATTGGCTGTCACTCTTGCTTTCATCACTGCTTTCATCTAGAGAGAAGACAAGTCACTTTATCTTTTTCTGTCCAAAGTGTGAAGGTTTTTTTTCTTGTTATTATGCACGCTGTATGTGTGTGTGTCCATCCTACCAGGTCTCTCTCCCTCCTCCAGGCCAGTGCCTGCGATGCCACTACCCTCCAGGCCATACAGCGGGTCCTGTCGGCCACTGACCCTTGCTGCCTCCTCCACCCGCCGTACATGAGCCTCGACAAGCGCTGCAGGAACCTCCTCCTTCATACGAGAAAACTCCTCTGAGAGGAGCAAACAAAGATCAAGGTTATTGATGTAAAGCAAAATACAGATTTGGGGATGACTAATGAGTGATTAATAATGACCAGAAGGATTTCAATTCAAATTTATGATTAAAACATTTAATTATTCAAGTCAAAATAAGTTCCTTCTCACCCAGAGCAGATTTGGCCGCAGCTGAGGCCACTCGTGGGTCGACGACAGAGGCGAGGAAGGCCACTGTGCTCATGACGGGGTTTCCTGCCTGGCTGAAAGGTACCGGCTGGTAGGCCAGTGGTCCCAAAGATGAAGAGTGGTCCTCCAAGTAAGGGTCTTCAATGGGCAGCCGCAGGAAGTGCAGGATGCACTCGTCCTGCGTACGGCTGCCCACATGTTCTGAAACCTTGTTCCAGTCATCCTTGTACATCTCCAACCCCTGACGGAAGTGAGGGCAACATTTACATCTGCATTTCTACGTTCTTATTTTCACATTTACAACAGGAATTATCTGATCAACTGATATTAAAGATAATTTGTACCTCAAGTAGTAGTAGTGTTTCTTGTTCTGTCCACTCCCTCATAGAGCTCGCTGTACTCTTGCTCTGTGCACAAATATCACCAACACTTTGTTAATATGTCACATCAATGTAAATCACAGCAAAAGCATCATTCTGTCATGCATCCTCTTAGACTTGTACCTTTGTAGAGCCAGTCTTCTTGCTGTACATGTCAGTCCGCAGCCCAAAGTTTTGCAGATCTGCTGGTTTCTCCTTCACTTTATCTGGGAAGGACATCATCTGCTGGGTGGCAGGGGTCTGCAGATACACAGTGACAGGGGGACACATTGGAAATAACCTAGAATGTGTGTGGATGTGTGTGTGTGTGTGTGTGTGTATGTGTGTGTGTGTTTGAGTGTATGTTCACCTGGGCCGTCTTGGGCTGCAGGGGCACCAGACTGGAGGGAGTGTCTGCTAGGACGTGGAAGTGAGAGGTCGGCGGGGGACCCATGGGTGTGGGTCTGCTCTCAGAGTCCACCTGGTAGTTAATCAGGCCCCACTGCTCCAGGAAGGCGTGGACTCTGCAGCAGAAGAAGAAGAAGCACGGTGTATACCACACTGACAGCAGCTGGACTAAAGCAAGTGACTGTGTAGCTAGTAAGTGTTGTGTATTGGCAAAAATCTGGCAGTTAAACTCTGGATTGTGTAGAAAATTTTAAATGTAGTCTCCACCTACCTCATGATTGCACACACATCTCCTGCCAGGTTCCTGCGACAGGCGGTGGACGTCAGATACTCCTGAGGGTTGAGCCGGTAGGTGTCGATCATGAAGTTCCTGTACGCCAGATAACTGAAAGAAGAAGATGCAAAGAAAAGTGAGATACTTCAACTAAGACCTGATGTTGTACCAGGTGTATTTACTTTTTACATTTGTGTCAGTGTAATAAAAAAACTGATATTGTTTTGTGTGCAGATCAAATACTCACATCTCTGGTGTTTTGGATTTGTTTTTCCCATTGAAAAACTCGGGCAGGGCTCTGCGCTCGATGGCATGAACACTGGGGGGAAACAATTACGACTTTGTGAGTACTCACAGCTGAAATTCATCTGAATGACTCACTTCGGGCTTTTTGAGTCACGTCTCATGCTCTCTAAGGCTGAGACTACTGGTTTTCATCTCAACTAAATTCACACCAAATGATTTTACAAGGGTTGCAACTAACGATTATTTTCACTGTCGATTTATCTGTCAGTTATTTCTTGATTCATCAATGAGTTGTTCAGTCTATAAAACGGTAGAAAAAGTCAGCCAGTGTTTCCAAAGCCCAACATGATGTCCCCAAATGTCTTATTTTGTCCACAACCCAAAGACATTGAGTTTATTGTCATAGAGTAAATAAAAAATACATCAATATTCACATTTAAGAAGCTGGAATCAGCAAAATTACTCCAATCGTTTAGCTCTAGATTTCACCCCCACAGTCTCAGTTTTTTCGTACTTTTCAAGTGTCTGAATCTATAAATACATGGCAGACATCTGTAAATTCAGTTACCTACCTGTTGTAGTCGAACCAGGCAGCATAGCTCGGAATGATAATGTGATGAGTCTGCTCGGTCACGTTGTCCTCGTGAAGGTCCGAGCTTTTCACCGGTTCACCCTTCACGCTCGGAGAGCCTTCCTCCTCCTCCTGTTTAAACACGAGTACACGCACTCATGAAGATACGCATGTTTACTGTCCTCACTGTTCCCATGTTTTCTTGCACTCTTACAAACTGCCTTACCTTGCCTGTTGTTTCCATGGACTCATCCTCTTGCTCATCTGCTCAAATCACAAAACAACAGGAAGTGAATATAAAATGGAAGAGCAGGTAACACTGTCAGAAAATTAGTTTTCAGTGAGAACACACTGAATACAAAATTAAGTGTCACTAGATTAACAACAAGGATGAATAGAGAATTTATTTGCAGTTGGGAGTGTTTATTTTTCCTCCATGTTGGGAGTGATAACAGTCATGTGAAAAAAAAAGTGCTATTTTATGAAAAATAACAAACAGAACCACAATTAAGTAATACATTAATGACCCAAACCTGATATCATTAACAAGTCAGAGAAGATTACTCTTGATTTCCCACTGTTTACATGCATCAACGCAGATCATGTTTCTCTTCTGCTCGTCGAAAGACGATTGTACAGTCTACATTTACGTCTGTGCTTGATTACGCTTATAATTTTTCTATATGCACGATTCTCCCTCCACCTTAAAGCCTCAGTGTATCACAGTGCTTCATCACAGGTGATACATCTGTCACTCACCATTGCTTCTGATATGAAAAGTTGGGGTGGCTCTCCTTAACAAACACAAGGGAGGAGTATTGTATGTTGTTTATTTATAAAGCTTTACTGCAAAAACTGCCTGGTTACCTCTGCTCTCTGACTGCATTTGAATACAGAGAGACATCTTAACATTAGTTACAGAATGAGCTCCAAAAACATATAAGTTATTCTCTTATTCCCCCTGAACTTTTTAAAAGGTTGTACACATGTACTTTAAATCACAATATTGTGTGCAGGTGTGTGCATGTGTTATTTTTGTGTACAGGTCTCTCTTGAAAAAGAAATTCCGATCTCAAAGAGACTACCTGTTTAAGAAAGGGCCCATTTTCTTGTGAAAGTAGGGACTAGTGGCCATGTTGGAGGCAACACATAAATACGTTCTGCTCACCCATATCTGTTCCTCCCTTGACTGGAGTTGAATCAGAGTCCTTCTTGGTGTTATCTGCAAAGAGGCAGTAACAGACTACTTTAAAGTCTTGAAGGTGACAACTGAGTTTATCTTTAATGGTCATATATGCTTATTTTTTGTATATTCTAAACAAATGTGTACTTGTCTTAGGTGGGTTTCCCTCTTCAGATGCTGGAACAGGTGACGCTTCATCCAAGTCTTTACTAAGATCCTCCTGTTCCTCCTCCCTTTGGCCCCGTTTAGACTTGGTGTATGGGGTCGTTGGCCTGTCCACACACACAAAATGGATGTTATTTAATGATACTGCATAATGTCTCTGATACAGCTGGTTCTACATTCTTTAAAAGCAAATGAGTGTGGCATCATTACATAAAGACGTCTGGTCACTGACCCTTTTTTGGTATTCTTCTTCTTGCTCTCCTGAGGCGGAGGGGTCGGGGAGGGCGACGGCGACCTCTTCCTCTTCTTGGCACTGCCAGGCTTCTTGTCCCTCCGCTCGTCAGGCGTGGTCACCTCATCTGTCAGGGTCTTGGCTGAGATCCTCTTCCTTTTAGGGCAGCCCTCTCCCACTTCATAGTCCTCCTCATTCATCCACTCATTATATTGGTCCAGGTCTAAAATCCACTTGGCATGAACCTGTGAACAGAGATCATACGCTGTATAACCAATACTGAAATATGCCTGAGTGAAATGTCACCAACTTATTCCACAGTTCAACCAGGCAGTGTTGCACATTTTCTTAGCTACATCTTCTAGAAATCAGCAACAGTCAATTTCAACATGCCACAATTTAGAAATGTCTAGAAATTAAATTAAAAATTCTTTATGTGGATCCACAGCAGAGGTAGCTAAGAACATTAGTGGGGGTGTTTTCTGGATCCTATGTTGGTTTTGTGGCTTAAAATCTACTGTTGGGCAAATAAAGCTGGCTTAAAAAGAAAATAAATCTGTTAATCTTCAAAGGAAGTTTTCATTTTTTTCATGTCAAAACATTTCTAAGATTTAAATACAGTATGCCAGCACACTGCAGGAGCAGTCGCTGATTGAAGACAAATGCAATTAATCTTGATTACGTCACTCTGAAGTTGTGGTCTAGAGAAAACATAACCACTGTGGGTAAACAGAAACAGGGTTCTCGATAGCAACCTAACCGAGTGTGCTGATTTTTGTGTGAATACAGCTCCAAACATTTGGACGCTTCACTGCTCCTACTATCATGTCGTAGTGAGCACTGAACGCCTTGAGCGAGTGATGCTCTGAATACACAATAGGAGCTTCCGACAGTGCTTTGAATTTATGGTTCAGCCAAGTGCCAGAGTAAGCTTTGTTGCTCCAAGTGCCAATTTGCCACAGCACCTCATTCTTGGATGTTTTGCACAGAGAGTGAGAGTGCTGCTGCCAAGCCAGGGAGCTATCATCTCTGTGTACACAGTCCCCTGACAGGTTTGTGTAATGACGAAGAGGCTGAGACACATAAAATTAACTTCCATCATTAAAGACTCAAGACTTCCATTTTAAATTACAGCCCACGTAAAGACGTTTTCCAAAAATCATGCACATAAAATGGAGCACAGGCATCTATAATTTCCCATCTAATGTAACCATGCATCATGCACTCAAAAACAAAGTAAATGTGATTTATTTAAATATGTCACTCATTCTAAATGTCACTTAGGCTCAATAAAGATCAGGAACAATCAGATACAACACATACACTGTATATATATGATGTAGTTGAATAGTGTGAAATATGTTAAATTAAACTGGGGGAGATGTAAGCAGATATTAAAAAGGGATTTGTTGAAAATGTTAGATAGAAGAAAGCATAAAGGACATTTTTTTAAAAATGGGAATGGGTGACAAAACAAAAAGAGAGGCAATAAGGGGAAAAAACAAAGAATAAGTCAGTAGAAATGAAATACCTTTCGGGGCTTTTCTGGGCTGGGAGGATCCTCCACAGCAGCCTCGATCTCACTGGCTGGGATCCAGGTGTCATAACTAAGGTCAAAGGTCATAGCAGGAGAGAGATCACAAGTTGGGGCTTGCAAAAACATCTCAAGTAGACAAATGTGTAACTTAAAGGGATAGTTTGAATTTTTTGAAGTGGGGTTGTATTGTGTACTTATCCATAGTCAGTGTATTACATACAGTAGATGTCAGTTGGCATTGTACTGCTGAGGAGGAGTCAGCAACTAAATGTATTTGAACTATATTAAAAAATCAGTATCAGTTTAAGTGAATGCAATAATGACAGTATTTTCACTGCTTTACCTCTCTGTCAGACAGCCCATTCTGACAGGAAGTTGTTGACAGCTTCAGTTCCCCATCTATGCTCTTGTTAAAGCCACCAGACTCCATTGACAAAAGCAGTAATTTTAGCTCACTGAACATGGAAGCTGCTGGTCTATTACTGCTTCAATCACTTAGTTAGTGTGTATTATTGTGTGACTTAAGTGAATCCAAACTAACCCTTTAAAATGCCAAAGTCACACAGTTACATAAATAAAATAACTGATCAAGGCAGTGGTAGACCAGCAGCTCCTGTATGTTATATCATTGTTTTTCTCAATGGAATCTGGCTTTAAAGAGAATGAGAAAAGGCCTTCACTTCCTGCTGGAAATTGCTCTCTGACATTAAGGTAAAGCACTGAAACTATTCTAAATAAAGCGTACACTTAAACTGATTTTTCTGAGTGACACTTGTTTTTTAGGGTTCTTAAATTACATTTTGTTGCTGACACCTCCACAGCAGTAGATTGCTTAGCTTCAATGTCACACTCCACTCTGCTTCTCCAAACCGGGGCCACTGTATGTTATATACTGTCTGTGGATAAGCACCTCACACAATCCCACTTAAAAACATCTGCGCTATCCCTTTAAGCTTGTAGAGTTTAGTCAAAGTAAAACAAGATTAGCAGATTCCCTCTACACTGAGGGAACTGTGTTATAATTCCACAATACGATGAGGAAACAGTTTACAGTTAGGTGTAAAATGTTGGTGTTGGTGTTGATATCTCTGTAAACTCAGCACCAACCTGTCAGGAAAATATCCCCAGTGGAGCAGCACTTGCTTATCTCTCTTCATCACGGGACGCACCCACTCCTCTGGACAGAGAAGAAAAAAGGACATCAGCACAAAGCCAGTTCAAGCAGCAGAATTCACAATGAAAAAAACCTGTGCTTAGACACAAAGTGTGAAGCCTCACCTTCCTCTAAGCTGGTGGGAATAGGAACGACAACATGGGAGCTGGAGGCCTTGTCCTCAGTTACTGAGCCCTGCAACAGATAAAGTCACAAGGAAATATGAGTTAAGCTTACAGTGTACAATGTCTTTTAAATAGACTAATGGCCTCACATGCAGGCCAGTTTTCTGTCTGTAATACTGAGACTTAAAAGGACAGAGCAAAAAACACACCTGATGCCTTTTGATGATGTCTTTCAGTTTCCCCAGCAGTTTTGGCTCTATGTCAGAGCTCAGGTAGATCACCGGTCTGCTCAGGCAGTTGTTCTGAAATGACGAAATGTAGTGTGAATGAGTGAATAGGCAGAAAAAAATTGCTATAAATCTATATTTTTAATAATCTCAGTTAAATCAGGAACTCTGTGTGTCTGTGTCATTGAGCGCTTCAGATGAGGAGAGCTGGATGATCTTGTAGTGTAACTGCAAGACTGATTAAGTAGGATTACTGTTCAAGTCACATGACTGTGTGCCCTTCATTATTTCTATCTAAAGCTCAGGCAGCCTGATTCTGAGTCTCTTCACAAATATGATGTAATAATCATAGGAGACGTGCAACCTCTCCAACAGAGTGTTTTCTTTGCATTCATTTAGCTCTGGTGCCTGCGGCAGAAAACAAACAAGAGAAATTTGTCTCCTGCTGGAGCTCACTGTTGATCTGTTAGAAACAAAAAATGTAATTACGGCATGTTGTGGGAATGTTGTAGATGCTTTCTTTGATACAGTAATATAAATAAACACTCACAGAATTAGAGCTTGAAGCATTTATAACTGCATTCTGGCTGTCCAGGTAATGTGTGTTGCAAACATACATAGAGAAAAGCTCTGAGGCAAACTCACCTGCACTAAGGACTTCTCGATCGTCATGAACATCTCCACGTTTCGGTCCATCCTCGACGGATTCTGGAAGTCAAACCTGCGCCTACCAGGAAATTAGACTGGAGTTACACATGAAACAGCAACATAGCCAAAATACAACTCGGATCACTAAGATAACACAATATAATATTTGAGTTTGTACGTTTAGCGAACATGTATATCAGCTAGAAAGAAAGTCCTACCATCCTTGGTCACTCTTGAACTTGTAGGCAGCAGCCAGGATGTGGCAGAGAGCCCCTCCTGACTTGAAGTCCAGGAAACACTTCATCTGCAGACACAAGACAAAACTGTTTCTAAATGCCCCAGTGGGGTAACGTAATGTGCATGCGTGCACATGACAGAGATAAAGGAGATGTACCGGCAGCTTGGTGAGCGGAGGGTTGCTGACATGTCGACCGAATACCTCCTCCTGGAACTGGAGCAGCTGGACCACCAGGCTGGACAAAGACTTGTTGGTGGGGGGTTCGGCTTGGATGTACTGAAAGGACAACCACACAGAGACGGTCAGAGACACATAAACATAAACAACAGTGTGTTGATTTAAGGGACTGTTTGTTATTTATGAGAGGGGAGGAGGTGGTGCGAAAAGGGGGAGGCATGTTAAATAATTTCTTTAGCACTGGGAAGGGACTTGTGTTTTTTATTTTGGCTTTAAAGAAGGGGCATACAAATTTTAATGGCTGTATTTTGTATTCATTTTACCGCAGATTTTTTAAAGAAAACATGCCCACCAAATGCTCCAACTACACCATTTATTGTAGCCAGAAACTGTAAAATCATAAATTATCTTTGGATTTTCAAATTTACATCATCCTTGAACACATTACGTGGGTCAAACAAAAAAATAATATTCAGATCTCGGGTTAAAATGGTGATATTTCATCAAAATCACGTTATCCATGTACACTTACAATTTGCTAAAAATAAACAGTTTGCATTGACTAACCAGCATGCATGACAAGAGCAAAAAAACACGGCTTGTTTTACCTACAGGATTTTGTATCTAAATTTCAACTTTCACACATCAAAGGGTACGTTTTTAAAATCTAACAACTGATTTGTGGTGGAGGCAGGGTCACCCATTTTCCCCAAGTCAGTCAGGGAGGCTTTAGGAAAAACTATCTGTAGCCTCAGGTTCAGGGAAGGTCAAAAACAGCAACAAAACGAAGTCACCACTCAGCCATCTCCCCCGTCCTCTGATAAGTACAGTAACAGTCCCTAAGTGCTGCGTGTGGTCACATATGTCTAAAAGTGGAGGGAGAATTGCTGTATGCTTTATTATTCAGAGTGAGTTAATCATTCAGCCTGGTAATATCTGATATGGAGGTTAAATGGTAAATATAGCTTATTAGTCTTCATTATTAGCGTGTTTTTTAAAGAATTAATGCAGTTTTTCGGGGTAATCAATGGGTCTACACAGCAGCACACGGCTCAGCATTATTCCAGACGGCCCAGGGCTTCAGTCAGCGCGGCGCGCCACAGAGCCAACATCTGGATCTGAGCTGCATTACCGTTAGCCGATTAGCTAACTAGCTAGCTAGCTGGCTGCCCGGCCGGCTAAAGTCACCCCTTTTACAAAAAATCCTCCCCGCAGGACTGATTGTGTGCTGCTTCTGCATCGGGTTAGCGACAATACCATCTGGGGACACCGCCATTCGCGGCTGCATGTGTTGCAGCTGTTGGCTCAGCATCCTTTTGTATCCCGGCTCGAGTGAATCAAACAGCTGGACGTTCAGCAGCACCCTCCCTCCTCTCTTTGTCACTGCCTCTGCCCAATAGGTAACTGCCCACGTTTCAGGGTGAAATATGTGAGCTTAGTGTGTATGGATACAAAGCATGCGGTCAGTACCTTTTTGTAATTCTTTCCCAGCCAGACGCGGACATTATCAAACTGAGAAACGGTATCAGACGCTTCGAAATATTTTACATTCGGGCCGCCGTCTTTCTTCCGCACCGCCATCTTTGACTGCAGACAACTAGTCGACGTCGCCTGCCGCCCGGCGGCCAGAGTCCAGTACTGCAACTGCTGTGTAGCTGTAATAACAGGCAGTGTACAGCAGGGAGAGCAGTCATACAGAGAACCATTAAATACTACATGATGTGTGTGTGAGAGAGAGAGAGGCAGCTGCATGCACTAGGGCTGGAGGAAGTGTTAAGTTATTTACTTAAAAACAAAACCAACCAAATTCTAAAAATACATGAATGAAACTCCTGCATTCAAAAACGTGTTAGCAACAAAATGTACTTAAAGTATCAAGAATAAAATGACTCATCATGTGTCATACTGGATCATCATTATTGGTGTATGAATATGTAAATAGATACTTAAAGGTTAAGGACAGGAGTCTGCAACTTTTACAATCAAAAGAGACATTTTTGATCAAAAATAACTGACAAAAATCTGTCTAGGGCCACAACAAATATTTGAGCCTGAAGGTAACACAGCTTGTTTACTCTAAATTAGCATATCAACATTACTAACAGGGCTAAATGAGCATTCATTAATATTTTTACCACAAGGTGGCTACTCTACTATGGTATTTATAATTATTTGGTTCTTTAACTTTGCAGAGTTGGTGGTGAAAACAAACAAATCTGTCCACGACTATTACATTTCCTGTTTTCCTCCGAGACTTTTACCTTTTTTATTTCTAATTCAGAGAAAAGGCGGGAAGCCGTAAACATACGGAACATTTTAGTTGTTGAAATGTTAAACTTTTAAAAAATAATAATAATAAAATAAATCAGTGTATAGGCTACACAGTTTTAAAATTTGAGAATGTAGGATTTTCTTAAGGCCTACAAATATTATAAGTGAAAATTAGAATGTTAAAATGTCCATAGAATTTTTAATCAAAGCCACAGGGAGCCACTGGAGAGGGGCTAAAGAGCCGCGCGTGGCTCTGGAGCCACAGGTTGCCTTCCCCTGGTCGAGAAGATGCACCTAAATCTCACTGCTTTATGCATAGGTGTACATTTTGGGTGGGGGGGTGCAAGGGACACATCCCCTTACTATTTAGAGTATGTGCATTTGTCCCCCCCACCCCCAATAAAAACATGAAGGTAGTAGAGGACTTTTATTTTGACAAAATGAAAGATGTTCGCACCATAGATTGATGCAGAAAATGCAAAATCAATACATAAAAATTCACCAGACTGCAGAAAATTAAGTGTTTCATGCTCAAAATTTCCTGACGGAGGGCCTCAAGCCAAATTAATCAAATTAATCCTACAACCTACAACTTCACGCACACTGATGTGTTTTACACTGAAAATATTATTTGGATAAATGTAGTGAAAATGTAAAAATTCAAGTAAAGTGCAAATGGAAAATCATTACAACACAGTAGGGACAGAGAAGGCCTGGAGAGGGTACATAGTGTTCGCGCTAAACAGGAAGGCACAAACTAAATAAATTTATTCAAATCAGCTAATAGCCCCAGCCTCTTCTTTTTCTTTTCTTTTCTTTTCTTTTCTTTTTTTTTCTTTTCTTTTCTTTGGTAAACAGATCTTGACTTGTTTCTCACACTTTTAACAAATGGTTGACCTTGTATCAGTTGAGAGTGAGGGACTGAGTGACAGGTGCTATGTTCACTATTTATCTGCATGTGCACTAGCAGAGAACAAGGGGTGACATAGTCCAGTCAATGTAATGTCTTCATATCTTCTCACACATGGGTCAAGTTTAATCCTGGAAGATCCTGTCAGAGTCATGGTTGTAACAGGTAGGTCCACAGCAAACTGTATGTCCTGTTAACACAATGCAACTTAATCTTTAGGAGCCAAACAAACGCTTTGTGGGACCACACCAGTGAGAAAATCCTTATAATATAATGGTATATAGACAGAGATGTAAAGCAGAGCACACTTTATGGTCTAGTGAAGAACCAAATGTGTAGTGTTAACTGTCGAGCGTATTTTTTTGCATCCCCTTTATCAGTTTAATCTGCAAGGCCTGGGGAATTTAGCCAACATCAAATGATGACATGACTGTATGGGGAGAGCATTACACAGTACATCTCGGTCTGTCTCTTTGTGCTTCCTCACTGAGAATGATTTAGTGCCTGAATCATTGCCACTGCCTCAAATAGATTACAACATTGAAATCACCAAAATAGCACTAACTTGTAAAACGTGGGCAAAAAAAGTAAAAGAAAATGTAATTAGATTTTTAAACTGGTGATGAATGACCTCCAAACGACTCACTGACCTCCGGCAGCAGGACCTGAGTAACTGTGCTGATGAGGCACTTGAAAAAGAAGGCAGGCAATGAAATAAGACCCATATCATCAAAATTCATTTAAAGGACCAGAGTGCACATACTAAAATGTGGTTTTAATAATCTATTTGATGATTATTCATGTGAATTCTACTATCAATCAACAAATAGATTTCGCAATTTCAACATTCAGTTATTCATGAATGTCCACTGTGTCTTGCTAATTATTTTCTCTTTATTTCGATTCATTCAGGAGAGTCATGGTGTGACAGCAGCATGGCAGTGAGAGGAGGTTTTAATCCCAATTTAACCTCTGGTGTCATTTGCTATATATTTCTGGCTAAATGAAACAAATGTTCATTCTGTAGCCCAGTGATAAATACAATGTGCAAGGAATACACTTTTTAATTGGACATTTTTAAAGGTTTCATGGTATAAAGAGCAGGGATGATAACACCAGTGTCAGTGTTCATGTTGCTGTTGAAGACAGCTGTTCTGAACCTGGGGAGTGGGAATCCTCCAAGGGGTCACAAGTTTAATCTTGGGGTCATGAAATGATTAACAGGGTGGGAAAGAATAAAAGGAAACCAGTCTGCCACACAAAATACATCTACAGTTTTTTCTCACTTGTGTCTGAAATATTTGATTGAAGATAGTTTCCTATTCAGGCCTCAAAAATACTCTAATGAAAGAATCACAAAAACTGCATTCAATTCACTGACATGTGCAACATGTTGCAGCTGCACACTGCTTCATTTTAAGGCATCATACTGGAAAAAATCAGGAAAAGTTGCGTGAACAACAAAATTCAATGATTAAGATGTTGTCTACTCTTTGTTATTATGTCAAATATTTTATAATTGTGTTGCTGGTATCATTTGATTTGGTTATGCAAAGCACTTATCTTAATATAAATGTAAGTAAAAATGTGTGTGTGTGTGTGTGTGTGTGTGTGTGTGTGTAGTACTTTAATGTCCAATTAAAGCAACAGAATAAGGAAATGACAGACCTAAGCCACTCATTCGTGCTCTGTCACAAATTTGCTATTATATGACTGCACCTTAACAAATTATAATCCTACAGCACATCCTGTAATATCACAGAAAAAATAAAATTTCCCATGTAGTGAATATATGTCAGGTTTATATGACAAAAACTTGTATGCATAGAAAAATACATTAATGCAAGCAGTCCCTAATTTGTGGGGAATCATATTCCATAAATTAGACTCGATATAATGTCATAGCACTACAGCAAGTTGTGTTATCCATAGCCCTGTAATGAGATGGTCCAGAAAAAAAGACTTTTGTATAACACTCATACAAAGTGGAAATTCAGCAGACATGAGAGTACAGAAATAACTGAGCAAAATATAAACCGTCAGACTGCTTTCATGTCTCTGACCTTTTTACTGGCTCTCTGTTAGTCAGAGGCTCAAATTAACCTTCATTAACAGAGAATAGGTGTGTGTGTGTGTGTGTGTGTGTGTGTGTGTGTGTGTGTGTGTGCGTGCGTGTCTAACATGACCCAGGCTAATTTGTGAAAGTCCAGAGACAACACTGAAGAGAGTAGTGCTCCTTGAACTAGTATTCCTCAGGCTGTCTGTGTGTTTGTATTTGCTCATGAGCGTGTGTGTGTGTATATCTGAGTAACGGGGTGTGTGTGTGTGTGTGTGTGTGTGTGTGTGGAGCACCCGTCTGTGCTGAAGGAGAGAGAGTGAAGCCTATTGATTATTTTAATCCTCCTATTTGTGAGTCTGTGATCCTCTCGGCTCAGCCTTCCGCTGGGGGATTGCTAATGGGGCTGAACGCTTCCCTCCTCAGCCCTCTCTCCCTGTCCAATTAACTTAACGCTGGAATCGGCGAGGAGGGAGCGCTGGGACTCAGAGGGTGGTGGTGGTGGTGGTGGGGGTGGAAACACTGCTGAGATACAACCCAACCAACAACCCCCGGTCCAACATCTCCCAAACCTCTCATTTGCACCACGTACAGCAAGAACTTCCTCATCCAGAATAGTATTACCTCTCACCTTTAATTAAAGATCCATCTGCTTGTTTTATTCTGGTGAGGTGAGACCTCCCCTCAGCCAGTGTTTCATTTTCACGAGGTGGCTCTGTGGAGGGTAGAAGCAGCAGCAGGTGAAAAGGTACATGTTATAATGGGAGCGCTGCCTTCAAACAAGCTGCTGCAGCTGTAGTTCTGTCATTTTTCTGAGTGTTTGTCCAATTAGTGTTTGTGTTTAACTTTCTCCTGAAGCTACAATTCAGCGAAACAAATCTTTAATGATGGACTCATTAACAAGGGAATTGCTTCATTTCACAAAACCTGCAACAGAGAGGTTGTGTCAGTGTCCACAAAGTCACATTGTCTTACTCTGTCTCCTTGAGATAGAGTTTGTATTTTACTAAACTGCTTTCTTAAATCACATTCGTATGGCAACCTTACCACTGCCTAGATTATGTGCAGAGACAATGTTTCTTTCATGTAAGGAAACATGTCATTCCTGTACCATGTAGACATTGAAAGTGGGGCAGATGTGGGGAAGATGGTGGGTGCAGAAAGTGCAGAACTTTGACACTGAGATGTGGGGTTTGCATCTAGACTGGCTGTAAATGCAGTTTAAGATTATATGGCACTACTTCTCTAAGGCGAACTTCATCAGATCTAAAACAGTAAGTGCAACCTGGATGAAGCCACCTCCTCCCAGACTGCTGAAAGGTATGATGTGATGTTATATCTGAGACCTCACTCACTTAAATAAAACCTTATTGCCAACAGTTACTTTGACAGCATTTAAAGAACGTCACATAACTCCACCAGATCTGTGTTAATATTGTCTCATTACTGCAAAAAAAACCCTTCTGTTAACATGCAAATTAATACACATTTACAATCTGTATCTGTAAAAATTCCCATAGTTTTATCTGTATTCTGATTTTTGGGATCTGTACCAGAGGTTGTTAAACATTGTCTACTGCCATTTATACTCCACATCCATATATGTATAAGTTTAGCAGCCCACAAGATACACAAAATATCATCTATAACATTAAATTTAACCATACACCTAAATGAATCAAATTATAAAGCATGCCTTGAGGCTATTTGCACCCTACCATGAAAACAAAAACAACAACAAAAAGTAAGTCTAACTAAAAGCTGTAATGGCTCAGGTGGAAATGAATATAGAAAATTAAACAGGAAGTTTTAATACAGGAAAATCAGAAGTCAGAATTGCATTTGGCAAAGTTGCTTAAAAAATGAAAGAATGTGTATGTAACAGGAGGAGATGAATGTGAGGATGGCCTCAAATGTCTATCATAGAAACAGTTAGATAACTCGTGGGGCCGTAATAACTCATTGCCCCATATTGCATAATTTAAAAAGGAGGCTGTATATGCGATGAGAGAAAGTTCAGATGAAGATTAAATTAGTTTGAAGTTTATAATTCACCATTCTGACTTTATTTTATTGAACTGAAGCACTCAGTTTGACATCAAAGCACAAAAAGCGAGCACAAGTCAGGCAAAACATCTGTCGCTGTTTTTCTGTTATGGCCCTGAAATGCTGGATTAGATGCTCAATCTATCTTTTGTGTTAAAGATGTATTTATGTTTACTATATATCAAACCAAATCCTTCAATATGGCATGTATATCTACAGGATTGGGAAGGGAGTGATTGACTCAGGTTGCTTTTTTTTGCCTTTTTATGGATCACTGTGTTCATTGTGCTTAGATGGCAGAGTGCATGTTGATTCCACAAAAATAGCAAATATGATCATTGGCTGCATTATTCTTTCTCAATGGATGAAACAAAGACATGGCAGGTATTGTTGGCTCTTGTTTGAAGATATTTGTCAGCTGTTTTAATATCTGGACTTTGCTCTATGATATGTTTAAAAGATGCTGATAAAATCTTTGCATTAAAACACATCCTGAGCAGTGAAAACATAGCACAACGCCTGCTGAGTTCTTGATTTCCCTGTAAAGGAGAGAATAAAGAAAGAAAGCACCCGTTTCACTCTGATTCAGTGACAGCAAAATAATCCTGAATTTTCCTTTGTTTATTGTGTTTCATGGTCTTCAAGGGAAAGAGGATAAACCTATGCTGATTCCATACATAACAAATACACACAACTCAGCTTGCAAAGTACAGCGACGACAATGAATCCACACTGCTTGTGAACAAAGGTAACAGCGCCAGAAAACACACACAGTAGGATGCAGCATGGCACAGAGGTTATGTAAAGCCACTCGGGAGGAATGTCTGTGTACGATACGCGACGTCAGGAGGAAGTTTCAATCACAGCACAAGAATGATCAGAAAAGTTCACATCCACATCTCATCGGGGTGCAGTCATGCTGTCAGGCTTCAAGGCTGGATCACCTGTTGGGCTGATATGAAGCTCTCTTCTTCTGTGGCACTAAAACTACAACACATGTGCTCCAAGTAGTATTAAATTGTACCCGTCTAAGCATTATATAATGAAAAAAATAGAACTGTTTAATATAATAATTTGTTTACATCAACATATTTATAATTGTTTCTGGATACAACCTTTAAACAACACACTAACATGCTTCTGTTCTGTTGTTTGTTCCCACAGGTGTTTCCCACCGTACAGAATAAACCTTCATCTCCATTTTGGGGGCTTTTTATTTACAGCAGTGAGTTACATCCAGTTACATACAAAGAGTCACAATCAATGTCAGGTAGCATCTGCATCTTTTAAAGTGGGTAACAACATGTTCGTGGACTGGTTTTCATCAGAAATCCTCGTCAGATTGCTGTTTGTATCAGCTTGTTTGTAAACGCCCAGATTCAACAAGTGTCTCATGCATAAAAAATAAAAATTAAAAAGATAGTGTAAGGCACAGAAAACCTATAGGTATGGCATATGGCAGTAAAACATCAACAACAGTCACCTGCATTTAAAAAACATCTTTACATGTGTATAGTCACAGTAAGATTAAAGAAATAGTTTAACACTTTGTGGAATATGCTTATTTGTTTTCTTGCCTAGGGTTAGATGAGAAGACTGATACCACTGTCATATCTGCTCAGTAAATATAAAGCTACAACCAGCAGTCAGTTAGCTTAGCTTAGCATAAAGACTGGAAACAGGGATACAGCTAGCCTGGCTCTGTCCACAATATGCCAACCAGCAAAACCCAACACGTTCTCATTCCGACCTCGTCACATATCGACATTTGTTCATGGCTCTTTCACGTCCAGATACAACGTGCAAGGTACCCTGGGTGCGTTGGTTGTTGATGTTCTAGGACGCCATGTCAAGTTATGCTTGTTACGGTGCATGCATTGTCTTCTTTGAAAATACACGTCTGTTTTCACAGGAAATTTACCATTTACATACAGTCTCTTTCAAAATAAACGCACTATGCACACTACATACACTATAGTACAATTATGGGATTGACATTTTTTTTTCCTTCAACAACTAATGCACGTGGTTAGGGTTAGGTATTGGCTTTAGAATCTTACGCGACGCAACATGGGTATCCGGAGTGGAAGTCGGTGTTCGTTGGACCCACCATTTGAGCTTAAAACTCAAACAAATACATCCTTCCTGTTAGTGCTCCTTCAAAAGCCCCACTAATGTTTCTGGTATTATTTACATTTCGATACTATTCATGTAGCTCCGTTCTGTGTGGGAGAGGACATGAAGAGAGAGAATAGCTGGCACAGTGTCTTGTAGCTCAGTCTGAGCCACTTTGCTTTTTCCCCATTTACAGAGTCAGGGCTGTGTATGAACAGCTAATGTTAGTTGACCATGAGGAGATATTCACTGGATTTGACAGAGAGTGTTGGATTACAATCACAGGCCGCACCTTTAAGCTGCCAGTATGATTTTCAAAAGTGATTGTCAATGGGTCACATATCTTTGCTCCTGCCACACCTGTCTTACTGTAGATTATGGGGGTGTTTAGCCACTTCAGTAAGTTTCCGATCCAACGTTCACACCCCTCTCACATCCTCATATTGGTTAGCTGTGAGGAGATAAAGGAGCCAGGGTTTTAGCTTTTTCTGTCACTTTCATGTGAGCAAACAAGTGCAACACTATCAATGTCTTCAAGGGGTGACTGTCTGAAAATGTACACTGTTCTACCCATATTTACACAATGCCACAATATAAAAAGCGGTATCAATCATCTTATCTAACTCTGCAAGACAGCAAATAAGTGCATTTCTGAAAATGTCAAACTATTTCAGCAAAGTCATACATACAAACTATGGACGCCAGATTTAACTGTGACAAAACAGATGAGGCGGTAGAGGAGGCCTCAGCTTATTAGCAGGACATGATGAGGCTCTGCTATGAGCTCCACGCACGGTAAATCTCAAAGCTAAACCTCAGTATCAATATACTGTGTGTGTTAAGGGACTGTTACCGACAACTTGACACCTCCTCTTTAACAGGAGCTGAAGAGAGCGAAAGTCAAACCAACAGCAACGTGATGCTTTTACGCCTCATGTTCACACACACATGTATGCTTGCACACAGGCATGAACACAGACATACAACACACTGGATTATGCTCATGGTGTTGGCTGTATTATCAGCTGCGATCAATATATTCATGACTTTTCTTGTGTGGAAATCCATCTTACAGTGAAGGCGAGAGGCTGCAGCCATGTACACACACCTCAATTTACAGCCTACATTCAGAGATCATTGCAGTCGATTTCAGACCGGTGGCTGAGATGGTCATCTTGTCTTAGTGTAACAACTGATGGCAGGAGTTCAATTCATGTGAGCACGCCTTTGTGTGTGTGTACAAGCCGATGTGTGAATGTGAAACAAGTGTGAAACATGTGGTTTTAGCCATGCTTACACATACTGTACATGGCACAGAAAATGATTACACAAGTGTGTGTATCAGAAGTAAATGTTAACTGGTAATATATACAATACTATATTCATTTTTACACAAATTCTCTATTTGTTAACTGTGATCATGTTATTACATGTTTTGTGTACTGGACAGCGTTGAAATGACAAATTACATTATGGAGGCATGGTGGTGTTAGATGCAGAAAGAAGAGAAAACTTTTTGCTTGATTACAGAGAGAGAGAGAGAGAGAGAGAAAAAGAGAGAGAGAGAGAGAGAGAGAGAGAGAGAGTATATAAATGTGAGTATATACTGTCAGTCAGGGTAGATGAGAAAGCCAGAGAAGGTGCTGTATTTGTTGGTGTTTCCGCCGTGAACTTTGCCGCCGTCGAGCTGTACGCACACTTCATCCCCCACATCCAGGTGCAGGATGACGCTGTTGGAGGCGTAGTCGTAGTTCTGATCCGCATCTTGAGCGATTGCACTGGCCCTCACCTGAGATAGAGACAAAGAAAAGATGTTGATCAACTGCAAAGATGGAGAAAATAGGTGATCATGTCATGGAGTGCTTTGGTAGCCGAGTGGTTACAGGGCATGCTATATAACTACAACTTTGCTGCATGTCATACCCCTCTCTATCTCTCTCCCAGTTCAACACTGTCATATGTCAAATGAAGGTGAAATGCCTAAAAAAAAGATAAGTGATGTCATGAGTGTGTTTTGCAAAGTTTTGTGGCCTGTGGTGAAGCAGCTGATTGTCAGTATGCTCTGCTATATTTTTTCATGGGCATTTTCAGCCCTTGTTATAGACAGTGAAGAGATGAGGGAGATATATATAGCAATGGTCCCTGGCTCTAAGTCTCAGGATATAATAGGGACAGTTCACCACAAAATCAAAAACACATTTTTTCCTCTTACCAGTAGTGCTATGTATCACTTGTTTTGGTGTGAGTTGCAGAGTGTCGGAGATGTCTGCCTTCTCTCGAATATAATGGAACTACATGGCCCTCTGGCGCTTGTGGTGCTCAAATCCCCTCCCACTCTAAAAAATACCTGGTTAATCCAGGTATTTTTTAGAGAGCAGTTTCATGTAGGAACTATTTAGAGTGCATTCAAAGCTAGTGTTAGAGCTCAGCTGAGCAGGTCACCGTTAATGTTTACATCTTGTGCTGTCACAAGCACGCAAGCTTGCAAAGCAAGCATGCGGAGAAGCATGCACCACAAACCAAGTGCCATTTATTTCCACTATATTGATTTTTGGGTGAAGTGTCCCTTTAAATCTTCTTTTAATCTCTGAAATGTATTTTTTATACCATATTACAAGGACCTGTTGTTCTAACTGAGATTTAGTCTTCATGCATCTTCCAGTGGGAACCTCCGCATATTTTACAAAAATGTGAGACAGAGACGAAGATTGAGGTTGGACAGAGGAGGAATGTAGAGCAGTGTTTCATATCTATTTTGAAATGTGAGGTGATGGCATGATTTTTAAGATATGTACACAAACACAACTGCAGGTCAGTGTTTTTGTTCAGATGTGGAAAGTTGGACCCTCATTTTGTTTTTAAATTTCAGTACTAAATGACACTGAACCATTTAACTCAACTCAATAACAGTCTTTTTGTTTGTAATGACTCCTCAAGGCAAGATAATACATCCCACCTATTACTATGTACTACAAACTATACAAACACCACCAAGGCATTTCATAATTTTTTTTACGGAGTTTCACTTTGATGTTGTTTTAGAACTTTTATGTCAATAAAACTCACTGAATTATAAAACAAAAAGTGTACAATAAAATACATAAATACAAGAAACAAAGCTTTAGACTGCAGTTATCGATCTGTGATTATCCATGTATGCACATCTACTACTTCATATTGAAAACTATTGGAACGATAGTCTTCGATCTTTCTATAGAGGAAACCGATGTCTCATCCATGTGCCTCTACAAGCCTCTTCTCCCACAATCCTCTCTGCTCCTATTTGAATCTCTTGTCCTTTCTTGTAGTCCCAAAACAAATCATCACCTGCATGGAGGCATGTTCACCCCATCTAAGAGTTAATTACTGGGCTAATTTAAAAGACAAGGCAGGAACAGGATTTCAGTGTGTTCAACATGAAGATAGCAAGAATTACAAAACGAGTGATTGAAACAGTTTCTTTTAAATTCAGTGTTTTATGTAGGCAGATGATTTTAATAGGTTCATCTTTTAAATTTTATCACAGTATCCTGACCAAAACCAGTCTGTTCCATGACCAGGCCCAAAGTAGCTATCAGGCACGATCATCGTGAACCAACACGGTTTCTGTCCGACCCCAACCTGGCCTGAACCACTGCAGCAATTTTGGGCCCAAGCCTGATTAAACATCAGAATTCCTAGTATGAAAAACATTATTTTTCTTTTAATATTAGAACTCTACAAGCTCAAGTTAATTAAAGTCTTTTCGGCACATTTGTGACACAAACTCTGACATGCACCCACTCGCACTGAATGTTCAGCACACCCCTAACTCTGTAAAATACCATATATATTAAATAGAGATAGTATAACTTTTCTCCTCACTAATGAGAGGTGGGAGTCAGGATGGGTTGATGGCAACACAGCCCATACATTATTCATAACATTACATGGACTACAAGGTCTGTATTTAAAAAATAAATAAATAAACACATGGGTTAATTCGATGCAAACGTGACCCATTCAAACCCAGGGGAATCTGGGAAATTACGGCCCAGCTCAAACCTGGCATGTTGGGTTGGGCCCAGTCAGGCTCGGGCAGAGAATCAAAGCCTGTTCACTTTATCTGGATGTAACCGGTGCCATTTTATTTCCTGTTTTGTTCTGTGATCTTGGTGTAATGTCATCAGTACAGATGCCTTCCTCTCCACTGGGTAGATAGATGAGATGTGCAGTGATCTTTGGCCTCAAACCTCCATCCGAGAGCACAACCTGTCTTAGCTGCCATCAATTTTTCCAGAGGATTGTCGCTCACGCCTGATCCACCTGTTGCAGAGAAGAGGCTGATAGGGATTGTGAGGAAGGCATCAGGGAGGACATCGGTTCATTTGTTGAGCAATTACAGTGAACAGAATGAACGTGCAGACATACACACGTTGGCTGTCGTTGTTGAACTTCAACAATTGTTAATCCGTGGCAATGAATTTCTGGTAGATTTTGGCTGTTATTTCACAGGTGGCTATTCAGCTTTGCAAGGCTCACATATTTACCTTCCTGTTCCTCCAGAATGTTGCAGGCTGTTTTGGGGTTTGTTGTGGCCTGAAATGCCATGATGCAGTGTTCATGAGCATTTTTTGCAACGAAATTGTGGGTGCAAATAAAAACTGCAAAAATATCGTCGGCCCTGTCTTGGTTTCGGAGCCTCTTGTTATGAGCATTCAGTTTGTCAATAAAAAAGTTGTGATTCCCACTCACGTTTTTACCTTTCCATTATTTAAACAAGGTCAACATCTGGTCTCAAAGACCTTTCTCACGACATGTTGTCAAGATGATGAGAATCATGATTTTTTATTGAGTTCTTATTGAGTTTCTGTGGGACCTGATTCCCTGCACCACTAAATAGGCAGGAGGTGTGCATGTTGTCCTTGACTCATCCAGCATTCAGTGTTTCCCATGCTGTGTAAAGCAGGGACATCTACCTGAGCTGCTCTTCACCTGGTCTCTCTGCTTGGTTAGCACAAGCTAACTCAGCAGCAGCAAAAACAGCTTGATTACATGTATGTTGTTAAACCCGTTATAACCGTTGGGTAATGTTAGCCGTATGATGCTAGTGGTTAGCACTGTCACTGTGTGTGACTTTGTCCCAGGTGCTGAGATCACACTCCTGCAGCAGGAGCCCCATGATATACAGAGGGAGAGGAGGGGCTGAACAAATCAATAGAGTGCTCCAGGGATGATGTTTTCCTGTAGGTCAGCGCAGAGGTTAGCGGTGCCCTGCTTCCCTCATTCAAAAGCCTCTGGGACTTTTCCATTGGAATTAGGATTATTGCAGAAAACAACCTCTGTTGCAAACAAACATATATAATACTTACGTGTTTTGTTCAGCAAGATAATTTTCACAAATAAACACCACTTTACTGATTTTTGAAGCCTAAATGCAGTTGGCAGAGGTAAAAAGCAAACGTGAGGCTGTAAACAAACCACACCATGGTTGCATGACTTAACATCCCTATCATAGCAAGCTATTTGTTTGAAACTGCCTTTTCTTAAGACACATGAAAGCTTCAAAGGTCATGAGAGGCGTATTAACTGACATGTTTTATGTTGTAGAACAAAATGTGAAAGTCTCTTAAGCTTGTGTTAACCACAGACCTGATTTCAGGCATCGAACCAAAAACCCATTAACAAAAAACTATTTACTTTGAGACAAGGGAACTGGTTTTAAGACTCATTCCGGTGGCACTCTACACACTGCAGCTCTACAATGAAATGAGATTTGACCAGGTAATTGGTGGTAAATTTGTGGTGATAAGACAAAATTACAAAATTATGCAGAATTCAGAGGGATTGGCTGGATTTGGGGTAATTGTTGCGATTGCAATATCCTGGAAGGACTGACCTTTGGTGAGGTTGTTAGCAAAACCACTGCCTATTTCATATCCAGTTGATACAGAGCAACATTAGCATTTATTCCTGATGGATGTAAGTCCAATATTTGCTCTGTTTTTAGCATGGTTTCTGGTCTGAACCAGTTCTGAGGATAATATCTGTCGCTTTAGCTGCTAGATGCGCCTCGCTGTTGCTAACTTTGACTGTCTGCCACTTACTGCTTTGCAGGTAGTGTATGGTGGGTTCAAAGAGCCTTTCACTGAAATTACGTTGGTAAGAGTATACCAAAAGAAAAAGAAGAAAAAAATCAAAACTTGTGGGCTAGACAATAAAACAAAAACAATGAGCTGAAAGACAGGCTTCATAATGATGAGGGGAACTGTGATCGGTAAGTAATTCTCAGTGGGTTCATCACTGCTAGCAACCTTTATCACTCTACGCATTTGATCAGTAAATATAAAATATAAACTGAAGGGGAACACATCTTTGAGTCAGAGTCTGAGCCGGGTTTGTCTGCACACGGGTGGCTGAACTGGTGACTAGTAGCTAACAGTGCTAGCAGCGTAAAAATGGCAACAGTGCTGACAGAGCTAAGGTGTTAATTTGGGCAAACTGGAGAGTGGGTGCTTCACTTCCACATCCCATAATTGGGATGGCGTTATCAGTGGTAACCACAAGTAATGCAGTATGGCAGTGGTTAGGTAACACAAACAGGGACTCACATGCTATCCCACCAAAAACAGAAACGCTCAGATTACAATACACACAGAGGGAGCATGATACCATTCTCTGCTCAGGACGCCATTACTCTGCTATCTTTGTAAAGCAAATACTAGTTAGCTGCTAAATTGATGTTCGCATACAGCTCCATTAAATTTGAAGAAAGTAAATTACATTTACAGCGAGTGCATCAGTAGCTCTTGTTTAGCAGAATTATTTGGGGTTTGACAAACACTTTTATATTTGATTTTTTTTTAAACACGAGGAAACTGATATATTTCTCTAAATTGCAAAAAGGGAAAAAAAGAGAAATTCTAACATATATAATGTTAAACATGGACAATATGCATTGGCATGGACAAAAACAGTCAGACAACACCATAGCCTGAAAATTACTAAGCAATAAACAACGTAATCAGCACCCTAATGACACAGTTACAACAAGAGCTTGACATTAAGAGCTTCATAAAACTGGCATCAATGTCTGCCATCCAGCAATATCTGATATTCAAAGCCAACAAACCAAGGACATTCTTCACTCTTTTATGTACATCTGGACAGGTTTATGTGTGTGGATGTGATTAAACATGATGCTGGGTCTACTGGTATGACCAGACATTCAAGATGAAGTCGTTACATCAGACGATTACTGTACATGTTTGCACAGCAGTTAACACAAATTTGATACCACTAAGCACAGATCTAACGATGCCTGCATATTCCAAGATCAAAACGCTCCCCTACATGTTGCTATGAAGAAGTGGTTTCATTATGACCTGGTTGAAGGCAAACCCACAGATTTGCTAAATGTAGTCGCATGTTTTGTGCTCAAAGAATTGGCTTTTCTTCATTTCAGCGTGGGTAGAGAGCTGTTTTAATAGTGAATAGGGCAGCCTGGTTCATTATGTGGGTGATTCTGTTAAAGCGTACTTTTGGTATTTTTTAACATGGACCTTATTTTCCCATGTTTTTGTGTCTACGTGAGTAATGGCAACAACCTTTTTTAAAACTGGTCCAGTATTGAGAGATACTGCTGCAGCAGCAGCAGCAGCAGCAGCAGCAGCTGCTGTGAAACAGGCTGCAATATAACCACTCTGGGCATGTTCACACTGTCAATTTAAGTCCACTAAAAGTGCTTGTTTTACCACTGACAGGCTCAGATTATTATTTTAAGTGTCTGACAGTTTGTGGAAAGGATCCCTACAGAAATAGACCCTTTATTAAGAATAAGATAATTTTTTGTTTAATCGCCATCACTAAACACACCAGATTCCATTTAAATAAACATTATGTTTAGCGTGTATAGAGCCAGCATATTTTCACGTCTAACTGGGTAAATAAAGGGTTTACTTCAACCTAGTCTCTATATACAGACTCTACATTCAGTGAATGTAGAATCTCAAATCAAACCAGAATGCCAAAAAATAGGGGGTCTGCCCCCAGAGGCTGTATCCCCGCCGGAAGTCAGACGCTGAATACAGCCGATGGGTTCGGAGAATGACTTCACCCTAACCAGGGTTGATGATTGTTGGAGCGGTGGAGAGATAAACGCAGATGGCTTTTGTAAGTTTCATTTTGTTTCTTAAGACTTTGAAGGAAGTGTGTTCAACAGGTTAGGGTTAATAAAATCACTAGTGTGTTGGATTTAGTGCCATCTAGTGACGAGGTTGCAGATTGCAACCGACTGAAACTTTTCCTTTCTCTTGTAGAAGTACGTTGGCCGACATGAAAACAGAAAAATGCTGATGGCCAAATCTAGAGCCAGTGTTTGTTTGTCCATTCTGGGCTACTGTAAAACAACATGTGGACTCCGTGAAAGAGGACCCGGTCCTTTCTACCAGCTAATTCTAAAGTAACAAAAACACGGTGATTCTTAGTTTAATAAGAGTCTGGTGAGTTTGGCTATAGTGATTTTGGGGGTCATTCATTCGTTCATTATCCATAACTGTTTATCCTGTTAAGGGTCATGGGGGGGCTTGAGCCTGTCCCAGCAAACATTAGGCGGGAGGCAGGGTACACCCTGGACAGATTGGCAGACTATCACAGGGCTGATACATAGAGAGAGGGACAACCATTCCTGCTCACATTCACACCTGCGGACAATTTGGGGCCACCAGTTCACCTCACAGACAACATGTCTTTGGACTGTGGGAGGAAGCCAGAGATTCTGGAGAAAACTCAAACCTGTAACCCTCTTACTGTAAGGCAGCAGGGCTGATTTTGTGGCTGTTAAAAAAAAAATCATACTCTTGAGCAATAAGGTCTATCTCTGTAGGGATCCTTTAATGTTGTAAGACACTTTGAAAACATTCTGAGTCTGTCAAAGGCAAAACAAGTTAGTGGATGTAAATCGTCAGTGTATGATTGGTTATTAATTGTCGATGGTTACATTGCAACCTGTTTCACTGCTGCTGGCTGCAGCCCTCTTGCTCAACACTGGCCCAATTTCAAAAACTGTTGCTCCAATTAGTCACTTAGACACAAAAACATGGGAAAAAAGGGTCAGGGTTAAAAAATATGGAAGTTACCCTTTAAGTTCCAAGTTGTTTTTGTACCCAGTAAGCAAATCTGCTTATAATAAATTGCACTATCATTTGGTAAGTAACCAACTATTCAAGCAGAAGATCCATTTAATAGTGGAAAATAAAGTACACAAGCACATACATATTAATGAATGCAAATATGATACCCTCGCTCCATCCTTGTCTCCGGCTCTGGGTCTCACTGAGGATATGGTCCATCATCTCCACCAGTTATCAAGCTTCCCTGACTCTCTTGTGATCACTAAGACAAATCAAATAAGACTAAACTACCCATTTCTCCTCATCCCCCATTCAATGAGGAGTTTTTTTCCACACCCATTTCATCAATTCAACCCAATATATTTCTCCATACAAGCATTTCTCGCATGTAGAGATGGTGAACATTTTTCTTCCGCTCCTCGAGACAGAAATGAATCGATACATTTCCTTTGTTTTAATTCAACTCACATCACTCCATTAATTGTTGTCTCTCCCTCCACACCTCACGCCCCCTTCCATCACCCCTCTCCCATTTGCTTCCGCATCGCTATCTCTTCATTCTGGACCCATCTATCCATCTTTTTGTGTCCTTACACTCCAATGAGATGCAGGTCACGCACACATTTTCTCTCCCCCGCCGTGGCAGTGTTGGCGGGAGCAGCGACTAAGTGTGTCCCTGTCCGGTCTAAATCGGATTGATTAACGGCGTGCTGCTGTGGCAGGTCTCCTGAGGACCCCCCCTTCCCTCTGCACCCCCCACCCCTCGCAGCATCCCTCACCCCTCCCTACCTCCAGATGTGTCAGGGCGGGCTATACACGGCTGCAGGCCTCGGTAATTGGTAGTCGGATAGCCATGGCAGCTCCCCGCCTAATAGGTCCAACTCCTCAATAACTCCATACAATCACAATAAATGGGGGCACAGGATAGGCTACAGTGGTCAAATGGGCCCATGAAACACTAGCAGGAGGTCAGGATTAGACCCCCCCAAACACACACACACACACGCACAATCTATCTTGCTCTTGCTCTCTACATCTCGATAAGAGCAGCTCTCTTTGTTTTTTATGAATCTCAAGTGAACACCTGAGAAAAACCACGCAGCATATGAGACGTTTTGTTATTTTATACTGTTGGACTGTTTTGTTCTGAAGGGACTGAACAGCTCCCCTGAGGAGACCTAATAGGTTTTTCGGAAAAATATAACAGTAAAGAGATTCTGACATCTTGTACGTCCAACATCTGTCTACATGGTTGAGCGGCAGGATTCCCCTGACAGTATTTTCAGCTGACATAGAGGCTGACAGGCTGCTGTAACTTGCTACGACTACAGTATAGTATTACAATTAAAATGGGTTTACATCTCTGCATGTGCATGGACGACAGTATTACAATCCCTCCTATTAAAATATGTGATTAAACTGCATGCAGTACGTTAAAAAAAGACTGCTACCCACTTGTATCAAGCATGTTTAAGGGTCATGCAGAAGTGATATTCACACCACCTTATTGAAATGGCCTTTTAAACACGAACAACAGCTAATTACATTTATCAGCCAAAAGGACACAATGTTATTTATGGCTTCTTATGGTTGACTTCCTCATGAGACATGTGGGTTTACTTAGCCTTGACATTTAATATGTTATGATTAATTCATGGTTGCATTCTCCTCCTATATAGTGTAACCCACTGGACAAGTTAGCTATCTTATACATTTTATGCACATATTTTTTTTAGAGTGTGGCATTTAAAATATCATCACAGCCATCACCAGTATTATTGCCACAAAAGAATGTAATTAAATATCTGAGCTGTTTTCAGTAAAACAAAAAGTACTATTACAAACTATTTGTTTATGATAAAAATGTCTTGCCATCAAATAAAAATTCAAATATGTGTAAACAGTATGTTAAATGGATTGCAAATGGACAAAAATAAATATATTTACTCAAGTACTCTTAGGTACGATTTTGAGGTATATACTCTACTTGAGTATTTTGATTTTATACAACTTCTTCTACATTTGAAAGGGAAATATCACACCTTTTACTCTAGAATATTGCATCATTCACAGGGGGGCATTTTTCTGCAGAATGCATAATCTAACTGGAATACTTTAAGTACTTTGTAAAAGCTGATAAACTAATCTTACTAAAAATAGATAAATGTAACTATTTTTTAAAAGGTATTTATTTTATATATGCCTTTAAGTTTATACCTTTTTAAAAATCTGCTAATAACACCTTTGTGCTTTAACTTAAGTATGAATACGAGTAAAGGACTTTTACTTGTAATTGTTTGTTTTTTTTTGTTTTTGTTTTTTTTACAATGTTGTAATGGTGCTTTTCATTAATTCAAGGATTTCAACACTTCCTCACCCACTGTGCAGTTTATTATAATTTCTTGGACCGAGCCCAAGTTGGTGACATTGCAGAGCTTTGTGACACTGAAACCAGCACAGATGAATCTGCAGGTTTGGCTGTCAGCAACAATCACAGTGAAACCCTGTTTTCTTTAAGTGCACAGGAGGCACCGGGGCTTTGGGAGTGAAAACAAGAGGGAAAGGCAAATCAGGATTATTGTCAACAGCGGCAGAGATTGATAGCGACGAGGGAGTGAATTTCTGTCTGTTGGCCCAACGCTGTTCTGACTTGATCTGCTGCTGTTGGGGAGAAGGGAGACCCGCGGGACAATAGAGAAGATTACACTGCCTCCACTTTTCATTAGGGGGCAACATTAAATGAGAAGAGAGTGACTGAGGAAGGTGGGAGAGAGAGAAAGAGACAGAGGGGAAATTGACAGCATAGAAATAATTCACAAACAGTGCTAAATGCTCAATAAAATCTACATTCTCAGCTGTGAGCCACTGATTTGTGTGACATATTTAAGGGCTGACACATACTGTATTTCAAATTTATTTAGCTAAAGATTTTCATCATTTTTATGTGTATCGACTAAATATCAAAGTGTGTGTTCATAATGTTTATGTCTGAGCTTTGTCTCAGAGAAAAATGATGGAAGGAGGGTGTGGAGGTGAGGAGAAAAGAAGGATATGTGGTAAAATGGAGGGCGTGAAGGCAGAAATTTGGATAAGGACACACAGGCGGGCCAGCAGCTGCATGCACTTTTAACAGTCTAAGCACAGGATTCGGGTAAAGGAAGCCAAAGTTGAGAGGGGCTTTGAGTGATGGGGAGGGAGCTTGTTGGATAACAAACTGATCAAGCATGCCTGCTTCAGAGGAGGGGGTGGGGATATAAATGAGGTTGGGGAGGCGGGCTGTCCATGTAGTGTGTTATTTTTTTCAGTTTTGTTTTGTTTCGCAGTGGTGCCTTGATCCTCTGGTAATAAAACTGACAGGATTCATTCACTGTGATGTACAGACCTCTCAGAGCGGAGCGAGGCGATTGAGACGGGGTCTCTTAAACTTACCTGAGGGACCTCTGAGGGTGAACTGGGAGACAGAAGAAGGGCAATTGAAATGGCCCTTTTTTGTGAAAGCCGCTGTGTTCTCGCCGCCTCCACCCGTGTGTACCAGCCCGAGGTGTCCTGTTTCTATTATGCAGGTGGTCATGTAACCCTTCTCCTGCACTGCAGACTCACACACTAATTGGCATGGTAAATGTTAATATTTTGCCATGACACTCAAGACCCACGGTGTCAAGATGTTGATTAAAAAGTCTCTAATTGGCTCTAGACTGAAACCTTTGAGGGTAGAAGAGGTGTCTTAATTGGATATAAATGGGTTCTGTGGACAATCAACCTGCAGAGCATCAGAGCAAAACCTCAGCTGTGGAGGTACATTATAGTATTCCTTTATGACATACTGTTCACTACCTCATATTAACTCCCCGTGTTTTTCACAAAGGTATGTGCACAGGGACACAAACAGCAACACTCATTTATTGTCTAAAATCTGTTCACGGGTCAGAAGCTAATATCCCTCTTATGCTGACATACCTTTTTCATTTTAACAATCCAATGTACATGTTACCATTGACAATGTTTGCTCTACCACCATCAAACCCTGTGAAACACTGCTTTTTATAAAAGAGACAAAATCCTGCTTCCTTGATAAGAAGGAATAATGATATAATGGGCAGGCAAAAGGCAAGCACAACAAAGGCACGGTAAAACACAGTAAGAACCAGCCGAGTCGTTTTCAGTCGACAGAATATAATGGCCTCACCCATTATAACAGGAACATACATAGTCAAATAATGGCTGTGTGCATGAACATGTGCATAAATGTGTGTGTTCTCAGAACAAAAGAGACAACAGGGGCAAGCTGCAGGCTGTATGAGAGGACCCGGTCTGTTTGCTCTATAAGAAAAGCTGTCTGAAAGGTTGGAATTTTATCCTTTAAATGTTCCCCATTATAATGTGAGGCCATTTAACACTAAAGCAATGCACCACACAGAAAATCAGTCTGGATTATTAATCATTCTACCAACACAAGCAATCGTTGAGGAGAAAAACATGGCTCCCAAAAGGCAAAAATAAATCTGAAACTGTCTAATGAGTGCTACATGAGGCCCATATTGACACCTTATCTGACGTACTGTAATCAGCAGCTTCCACCTCTCACAGTGGCCACATCACACCTACCTACTGGAGCCGTTCCTTTCCTCTAATTAAGACAGAGCTTATCATCACCACAACTTTTAAGGGGTACATTTAATTATCGAACTTGTATATATACCTTATTAGCTTGTTTTCTTATGTACATGCATAAATCTTGGTTATCAGTTTATACATCGTCTTTGCTGTCTGCTGACAGCCAGCCTCAAAGACATTAACTAATGAGACATTTATTCATGCACTATTATAAAAACCAAAATATGCACCTTTATGAGAATATATGGACCTGGACACATTTAATGCACCTTTTCTCCAAAGTTTAATTCTCTAGTTTTAATTAATCTTCCTCTCCAACCTTTACACCTTACATTGTTAAGGCTGAGCCACATGTCAGAGCATTTTGTTGGGCTTTAATAAGGCACAGCATGGTCCACCACTCTCCTCTTCCAGTAAGATCCAACCTAATGCCAACACCACATAATGAGGTCACCGTGTGTCAATAGCAGATGAGATGCTGAAATGCTACTACCAGGGATGGTTTTGGAGTCAGTGGAGATCTGGGGCTTGGCCCTAAAACCTTTGAATGAGTCTGGGGCTACATGTATAAACACATTAATATTATCATTATTATTTTTATTATTATTATTATTAGTAGTAGTATTATTAACACTACAGATCTCCTACAAATTGAGCTGATTCAGCTGTGATCAGGCCAACAAATGGTCGTTATCAGTGGTGACAGGCATCATAGATATGGGTTAATTGGGGCCTGCCACACCTGCTATTGGGTTGAGAAGGCCATTATCAGGCCATGAAATGAATTTTTTTGTCAGAAAGGGCTTTAATGAGACTTTCTTCCTTATGTGGGAAAGCCCCTGTATAGGCAGGGTTGGTGGCTCACGGGACTTTTTACCCAGGGGACAGGGGTTCAAGTCCCATGTGAAACCAATATTCACACCCAACCACGATCTTTTCCTGAACCTAACCTTGTCATTTTGGTGCCTAAACTTAAGGAAAGGTAAATAGAAACCTAACAAACAGGTAAAGACCATTGAATTGGCTGATAACAACCTTCTGAACCTACAAGCAGGTGTAGCTGGCTCCCACTGACCAATATATATGAGGCTGATAACCACAGATAATGGCCATTTAATGGGCTGATAGCCTCCCATGGAGATGCTGATTGAACTATGTTTGTTATTGAGGTTGTAGCAACATCTGAATGTTAAACACTTTATTTTCTGCATTCTGGTAAATGTCATAATACTTAATGCTTCAACTGTGTGTAATTGATCCTTCTTCTTTATGTCTAGATTGCTGTCATTGCTTTTGAGGTTGCATATTGCCACCACCTACTGAAAGGACAGTTCATCCCAAATTCAAAAATACATATTTTTCCTCTTACCGGTGGTGCTGTTTAACCGTCTAGATTGTTTTGGTGTGAATTATCATGTGTTGGAAATATTGGCTAACTGAGGTGCAAACGGAGGCAAAACTTTACACCTTTAAAGGTGTTTTGTCTGTTTACTAATGCCAAACAAACTATGCGCTTTCAGGTTTTGAAAGAAATCCTGATGTTAGCCTATTAACATAGGCATATATAATTATATTTTTTCACTATGGAGTGACTCTGTGGCTTCCTCTTATTCCAGGTTCAGTCTACACAATATTAGCCGGATAACAGCCCAACATGGCCATCCTACGGTGTTGGCTCAGATCGTGAACAGTAATGAGTGTTGTGCATGATAATCCACTGTTGTGTTCCCTGTAGTGTGTCCTATAGATGACAACCAACGGTGCGTCTGCAACGCCTCACGACATCCTGACAGAAAGACTAACATGTTTGATCTTCTTTTGTCTTACACCACTCTTCTCGTCACAGCCGTCACTTTGACCAGTAGGGACACATAGCAATCTGCTGCCAAAGACAACTGTATGGCAACAATTCCCCAGCCTTTTTGATATTTCCTTTAGGCATGTTACCATGAGAGAGTGAAAAAAAAAAGAAAATGCTGGCATGAAATAGCAGAGGCACTTAAGCAACCCCATGAGTACTTCCATTAGCATCAAGCTAACAAAGAATGTTCATCCTTCATACTCACCACAATTACAGAGGGCACCAGCTTTATCTGAAACTGACTACACTAGATACGAGCCTTTATTTCTCATTCCTTCTGTATTTTTCTATTTTTATTGAAAAAAGAAATCTACTCCTGTTTGCCCTGTAAAGTTTAATGCATCATGCCATCGTTTCAAACTCAACACTTTCTGTATCTGTTTGAAATTAAAAAACCCTTCTTGTTTTCGGTAGAGAGAATCCCTTCATTTTCTTAAAAGACTTTTATTGTGAAACACTTATGAAACTGTTGTGGAGCACTCAGGGACTTGCTTGGTTTTCATGCAGTACTGCAAATGTAGCTGCTGCCATCTGGTGGCACTTTTATGTTACTACAAAACCAGTTCAGTTGGGACTTGAACACTTTTATATTAGTAATAATGAAAATAGGAAACAAATAATCTGATGACATCACACACATCGTGAGAAAAGACCAGCAATGATTGGTCGTGGACCAACTTGTGGCCTGCTGTGTCTGTCGGCCAAATCTCGAGAAGATTTTAGAATGCCATACTTGCCTAATCTGACTTAGTGACAGAACATATGTAGTCTGAACCTGACATCATTTGACGTGAGATTTTTTTGGTCACCATGAGAGTGTCACTTTCATGATTTTGCATTGGCATACTACTGTATCAGAAGTTCAGAGCGACGGACTGGGGCTGACCCAAAAAATTCGAAGCTTCGAAGCTTCGTTCGATGGCACGGGATTCGATTGTGAAAAAAAAAAAAAAATTGAAGCTTCTGCGCTTTTTTTTCCGTTTCTTTGGGGGAGGCCTTAAACGCAACACTAACCCCCACCAGTTCGATACTGACAACGAGCGCACTCAGAGCTGGCAGACATGTCCAAGAGGCCATCAGATGTGTGGTTGCACTTTCAAATATGCCCCACAAACCCCAGAAAGCAGAGTGCCAGATTTGCCAGAAGCAATTGGCATATCACAACTCAACGACAAATTTGGGAAATCACTTGAAAAACATAAGTAGTAACTAGTAGGCCTAATATGCATTTTCCAGTTCCACCAGTCTGCTCTGAGTCTGGTGTCAGAGACACTTCTGATGCTCTGAGTTGCGCATCTGTTAGATTGTGCTGCAGTGTGCGCCGAGGGTTTTAATTTAGTGTTCAATCAAAAGTTAAACACTACTTATCACCGACCATTAGTGTTTTTTCATTTGTGAATATTTTTATCTTAATTCTGGTGTTGGAAGAAACCACGTTTTTGCCATTTTTTTTTTTAAAATCCCCTCCCCCATTGTGTGTGTGTGTGTGTACTACAGGCTGACCAGCTGACCAGCCCAGTTTCTCCCATATTGGACCAGCTATAAATATTCACACCTCCTCTCCATGCTCATCATTGTAAAGGGCAAAGTACATATTGGTGGTGAATTATATATCCATTGAAAAGGTCATCTACCTCAACACCAATCTTTTGATGAGTGATGGGACACCATGAGTGAGGATGATTCCTTGCCTTGACTGACTCATCACTGCAAACTTGGTGCAAGTTTGCACATCAGCTACACATATCATTGGCCAACAGCTGGCCACACGAGTCTGATTTGGTTCTTTTATGTCAGTCATAGCTTTGTCTCCTCAACGCCTCCATTAGGACAGAGAACACTCTCGTGTTGCATTTTTTTCTCATCGTCCTCTGTCCACTCTCTCGTGTATATCCATCAATCCATCTCTCCCTTTCTGTCAGCCCACTTGTCTGTGTCCTGCCTTTCCCTGCAGTGATCTCTCCTTAGGATGTGTCTTATTCTCAGCTCCCTTTGACAAGACATTGATTAACACCACATATATCAGTCTGACAATTGTTGCACAGATGCACACACACACACACACACACACACACACACTATTGAAAGGCATACAAGGAATAGTTTGGCATTTTGAGAAATGCGCTTATTATTCACTGTTGCGCTCATATCTGTAGGGTAAATATTTAGCTTGAGCCCGTAGCATGTTATCTTAGCTTAGCTGAGCGTAACAGTTTGACACTTAACCCCCATAAAATGTCAAATCAAAATTTATCATCATCTTCACACTTTTGTTTTTGTATGAATTCAACAAACAACATATAAGGTATTAATCTGCTAATTAGTGTTGGGCAGTAATGCAAAAGGTGTTTTACAGTATTATAATTACTTATTTTCAGTGACGAGTAGGGAAAGTAATGATACAACAGTTGCTCATCCCAGTTACACTCCGTTTGCTGCCTAAACAGGAATTTGATGAGGGGATTTTACCAGTTTGTCCCCCTGAGCTGAGGGGAGAGACTGCTGAAGAGCAAGTTGGCTTGGTTTATGGGTTGGAGGTGTGAATCATTGCATCAGCAGAAGGGACATGGTGTGTCTTTCTAGCTGGCTTGCTAACATTAGCCACCAGTAAACTGTATTTATAAATCACCTAGTTTTGTTGAGGGATGTATGAGACTAACATTAAGCTAGCTGTTGATGGTGAATAAAAACTTCCTAAATAAGCCAGTGCTGCCAAAATATTAAAGTTTTTTTTATCGATATGTTAAATAGTCAATAAGCAGCGATCTCCGGGGCTGAGAAATGAAGCCCACGTGGAAGTGCCAAAAACTGCAGTTCCTCAAATGAACACTTGAGGCTGGCTCCAAAAGTGAGCCAGTCCCATAGACGCCCATGTTTAAATTGTTAACTTTACAGCAGAAATAAACATGTTTACAGCTTGGTACAAAAAACTGTTTTATCTCCATAGCTAATATCAACAATCATGACAGCTGTGCGGGGGCTGAATATTATGTAATCTGCCTGTTTGAATTTCATTAAGGGTTAAAGTTATGCGTAATTAAGGGTGTGACCACTTTGAATGACAGGTTGTCTGCCAATAGTCAGATCCACCCCTCCCTTCTCCACAGCTCCACTTTCTCATCCAAATATGGCCACTTCTGGCTAAAAAAAAACCAAGATGGCAACAGCCAAAATGCCAAACTTGAGGCATCAAAACAGGAGTCCACAAACCAGTGGGTGACATCACAGTAGCTACGTCCATTCTTTTTATGCAGTCTCATATGTGATGTGGGGGTGGAGACTTTGTTTGTGGAGTTGTTTAAAAGCACATTTGAAGGAGTGATGCCGAATAGCCAAAGTGTAATGTAATTATGTCATTAATTCCTACTTTTGCTGCTGAGCACTTAAGTTAATGACTACTTGTTTACAATACAATGTTTTCAACAACCTGCCCAACGTTCAGAGCTTTACAGGTACTGCTAAGTGTGTTCTGTTACCTTTGGACAGAGCTGGGCTAGCTGTTTCCCAATTTCTAGTCTTTATGCTAAGCTAGACTAACCAGCTCCTGTGACATAAAACTGTCAGACCTTTGCTTCAATGCTTGTTCTCACTCATAATCATCTCTCAGTGGGATAATGACAACTTCAAATCTACATGAACAAAATACCCATTCAGAGAGATTTTTACAGTAACAGTGACAGAGTGATGTCTTTACAAGTCTCTAAATTGACAAACTTTTTCAGTGTTGTCCTCAAGGTTTCTCTCATTGACCTCAATGGCTCACTCTGCTACAAGAGCACTTGTCTATTCAGAGAAAAAAACATCAGGTGCAATGAAACTGTGAGGGCAAGATCAGCACTGAATTGGGTTAAATAATTTAGGTGATGGAAAAGATAATTAATGGGGAAGGAGTCAATAGCCAGTGTGGATGGAAAATTGTGTGTGTGTGTGTGTGTGTGTGTGTGTGTGTGTGTGTGTGTGTAAAGGAGGGGCACAGGTGGAGGGGAGAAGATCTCATCTAAAGGCTATGAAAAATTTAACAGCAAGAGAAGACAGGAATGACAATGTCTGTGAAGGCACGCAACAAACCAAGTCCCCCAATTATATCTGGCAGTTAACTGTCTGTCCTCTTTACTCCGCACTTTATGCACATCCCGTCAAATCAATGAAATAGGGAATAACTGTTTTTATGGACTAGATCAGTCACAAATAAATCTATAATATAATGATGTGTGTATTTGGGAAGTCTATAAAACCAAAGCAGTAAAAAACCTCAATATATTTTATACTGAACCTGACATTTTATTGATTTAATCATAGTTGTGAGCAAGTATGTTAGTTTGCTGAGAATCTCAAGACTATTATAGAATATTCTAGTTGAATTTGAAATTGATTAGTTGTTTCAGGAATTTCTAACATTCTCTGTTTCCAGCTTCTGAAAGAAAGAATTTACTGTTTTTCTCTGTATTGAATCATTGTGAATTTAATATCTTTGGGTTTTGAAGTGTTGGTCAGGCAAAACAAGCAATTAGAAGATGTCACCTTGGGCTCTGGCAGATTGTGATGTCCATTTTTTTCACAATTTTTAAGTATTTGACAGACCAAAAGACTATTAGAAAAGAAAAAAATAGTGTTAGCAGCCATAATTCCATATCCTTCTTCGTCTCCATCTCTACCCAAATACCCATTGTGGTAACCTGATTTAACTATTGTGGGGTGCATGTGGCAGTTAAGTGTCATTCAAGTAGCTAAAAATGTTAAAACAAATGCCCTTGCAATATTTCAATTATAAGAAAAAAAAGTCAATGAATGAATTTCTTGGCCCATGCCATAATTTGGACCAAATTTCAATGAAATATGTCCACAAGTTTTTGAGATTTCCCACTAAAGAACAATCAAATTGAACCAGGGGTGCATGGGTGGTGCAGAAAAAACACTGCAACAAACCCATGTTTGATTGCCAGCTGTAGGCACCATGATGTTGTTGTTGGTCATAGAAAACATTATTAAATTGTGACGAATGGTGGGAAAGCCAACAAGACCAGCTGCATGACCTTATAGCTTCACTTGTCACTCCTACTGATAGGCAGAGGTGTAACGTGAACCCCGGTGAAGCTCATTGTTGGTGATAAGAACCAGCAGGAGTGCGGCTGCAGCTTTCCATACGCCAACAGTAAGGTTAGCAAAAGAGTGATAAGCAAGACTGCAGGAAAACAGAAACTCAAAAATTGAGGAAAACCTTAAAAAGTCCACACAAAACAATAACCAGATTGCTGACATGGTTAAGACTTGCATGTTCAGTGTTTGATTTAAGCTGTGGACTTTTGTTGCATATAACATATGTTTCCTGTCTATCTCTGATGTCTACCACAGACAACAAACCAAACAAAAAACCTTAGATGTATAATGCCACACAGCAAGCACTGGTCAGACAGTGACGCCATGTCCCACAGCCAAAAATGGTCCTTGGACACCAGAAACTGCAGATGGTGACATTATTTCCCTGTCCAACAATATTCCAGTCAGACCCTCTCTTACAAACCAGGAAATCTGATTGACAATTCATTTGTTTGGTTGTGAAATGGTTGTGATCAGACAGCGACTGTGACTTCCACTTCACGTACAAAGACTCATATTGAGCAAAGCCCATTTGCTCAATATAGAAAACTCATTCATTCCATTTATGTGTACCTCTGTGTGTAAATTTCGTTCCTGTCTCACTGTTTTAAGCCTGTGCTGTTTATAAGAGCCAAAAGTCTTTATCCAAGCTGTCTTTGACTGCATGTGGAAAAAGAAGCATTCAAGGCTTTCTGCCAGAAAGTCAGATGAAGTAATATAAAGAAGGTCAAAGTCTACATAGGTAAGAAGTTGTAATGGATGAATGGGTCAGCCACAGGGCTTATGCTCTGGGGACTGGGGTTCAAGTCCTGAGTCAATGTTGGTTTATTATTTGTCCATGTTAGCATTATATATCAGTGTTGCTAGAGCGCCCAGGAAGAACCTCCCACTGATGGGTGGTAGCGTTGTGGACATCGGCACAACTTTCATTTTGGAGCTATCTTTGAACCACCACAATGGGACATCTTGATTGAATGTTCATCTCAGCGTTTGCTGGTCAACTTTGCATGTTCACATAATAAGGAACAACCAAGCGGCAACCTCCTGGGCTGAAAAAATGAAGCCAATGTGGAAGTGCCAAACCTGCAGTTCCTTAAATGGCCACTTGAGGCTGGCTCAAGAAGTGAGTCAGTCTCCACAGAGCCCCCTATGTTAAAATGCCCAACTTTACACCCGAAATAAACATGTTTGCAGGCTGGTACAAAAACTGATTTTTGGTCTCCATAGATAATTTCAACATTCATGACAACTGTACGGGGGATGTATTTTTATATAACACACCTATTTACATTTTATTAAGGCTTAAAGTCTTGCATATTTCAAGGTAGAGCGGCTTTGACTGAGGGGCTGTTTGCGAGTCATCACTGCGGTATATGAGTGAGACACACCCCTCGCTCCTCCACAGCTCAACCTGCTCGTCCAAATATGTTCACCTCTGGCTTCAAAAAACCAAGATGGCAACTGCCGAAATGCCAACCTCTAGGCTTCAAAATGGGAGTCAACAAAGCAATAGGTGACGTCATGGTAGCTTTGTCCATTCTTTCACACGGTCTATGGGAACAACTTCAAACTGGGTATTTTTCATATAAGATCAGTGAAGAAGGTTTCAATGGAAATTGCTGAGCTGCACCCTGTTGAAATTGTACTTGCTGTAGGCTATCTGAAGTCTTTTACGATGTTAGATATAAGCCTATCAGTGAACAGCAGCTCCGTAGCGTGCTGGTCTGCTTAGTAGCAAATTGCTGTGCGTCCATGTACTGTGTAAATTACCTGTATAAACCACTGTTGTAACATCAAACACTACTTGACTTGTAACAATGCAACACGTTTTTTTTTCTTCTCCTCCAGTAATCCCCAGGACGTCACTCTTCTGTTCCGCAGCACACATGTCAGAATCAGGGCTCCTCAACATAGTGAGGGCTTAGTACTTCAAGCTTGTCACGGATCTCCAGATGGAAGCATTCAAGGCTTTTTTCCAGGCATTTGTACTTGTTTATTTATTAGTGTTAAAGTCAGAGTTCCTCAGAGGACAGTAGCCAGCTGTTGCATTTTGGCTTTGTTCCACTGAGACATGGAGGATTGTTATCATCTTGATCGCTTGGCTGTCACTCTCTCTCTCTCTCTCTCTCTCTCTCTCTCTCTCTCTCTCTCACCCTTTGTGTGCAAGTTGTACAATTAATTGCAGTTTTCGTTTTCCATGTTAAGCTGTTCTTAGTCCCACCTCTGTTTCTGCTCTCATGCTGCTTTCATTCCCTCTTCTTTGTCCTCCAAAGTAAATCAATGACTTTTAAAAAACCTTTTGGAACTTTTTCTGATTAAACAGAGGGTTGATATACAAACACTGAGATACAGTCATTTTTATCTTAATTCTCTTCTAAATAAACAGCATTTGGATTATTTCTGCTTTATTTTATGGAAACTTTGCTTTAGACTTTTCTTTATCTTCATCAAAATTCTCTCAGTGCATATTGTCAAGAAACAATTTTTGTTTTCAACATGGTCAAAAACTAAGTGCTAGTCAAACTATTCCACAATACCAGCAACACCTGTGCACAATGCTACCTTTGCGATCCTTTTAATTATCACGATTTGTTGACCCTGTGTCAGAGAGGTGACGTTTTGTCTCACCAGGAAAAAAAACAGCGTCAGTCATTTCAGCAAATGCCAAAAAGCAACATATGTTCGAGTGACAAAGCCCTCTAGTGTCTGTCCACCTGGAGAAAAAGAGAAAGTTGTGTGACGCTGTTTTAAAGCTCCAGAGTCTGCAGAGAGTGGAGGTTGGGATGGACGGAGGGGTCAACATTAGAGTTTGGCATGTGAGACTGCTGTCTGCTTCCTGTTACCTGTCGACAGTAAATGTTGGTTTCTTGTGACTGATGTTATCCTGACTTTAACAATTACTTATTCTAACCTAAGTGAAGGACTTTAACTTTGTCGTTTTTGTGACTAAACATAATCAAACCTTAGTTAGAGTGGTGTCTGATAAGGAAATGATTTAAATTTTCAATGTTTATGTTTTATAACTGTTTGAAAGTATTAGTTGAAAACTAATAATCACTGCTGCTGGTGTCACAGAGTGATACTGAATCTAACTGTTCTCCCTAGTTTTGGTTGGCTAATATCTGCAGAGTGAAAGTTTGTTTCCAAAGGTAGAACTTTCAGATCACAGAGGGACACTTCATACACACAAACACCCCACAGAAGCCCTCACCTGTCCGTTCTTTTTCAAGTCAGCCCACATGCTCGTCCCATCACCTCCTCTCATCAGGACGTGGTAGGTGAAGTAGTAGATGCCAGGCAGAGGGCAGGTGAACTTGCCGGTGCTCGGTTCATAGTAGTTCCCTACGTTGGTCACCACGTCATCAAACTTCAGTATTTCACTCCCTTCGTGTTGTTTCCGCAGGCCTGCGTAGAAGGCGATTTTGGGACTGTAGAATGATGGGCCATAGCCACCAGGCCCAGGTCCTGGTGGACCAGGGGGGCCCGGCTTGCCGGGCTCTCCGGGGGGCCCTTTAGGACCTGGAGGACCAGGAAGTCCAGGGCTCCCTCTGAAGCCCTGCTTGCCCCTGCGGTTTGAGAAGTCTGGGGGCTGAGGGGAGACGGGTGTCAGCTCTCCCTGTGGGGGGGTGAAAGTGTCACACACCATCTTGCAGCTCCCGAGCATCTCGTAACGCGTGCCCCCTCCTCCAGACCCTCCCCCCTTGGTGGTGTGGACCAATAGGGGAATGGCCACCAGCAGGACCAGGACCATGGCCACGCCGACTCCAGCCCCGATGACACGTTTCTTGCGGCTGAGCCGGGAGGCGGCCAGCGTGAGAAAGTCCTCCTCCCCCTTAGCTGGAATGGTTGTGCCGGCCAGACTGAAAGCTGAAGAAAGTAACTACTGGATTGAGAAGGTGGAGGAGGAAAATATGTGACTGTGGGGCAGAGAAAGAAAATGCGGGGCTATTCTATAAATGGGACAGGCAAGTCTCAGACAGGAGAAAATCAGGAGTCAGGGGGAGAATAGTTTTTTCCATTTCTTGGTGTTCAGTACATTTGTTTTGTATCCTTAAATATTTCAGTGTCCTCTGGTTCACGGTGTCAGAGGGCTGTCGACCTGTCTAAAGATAATACATCATTTTACAGGACAAAAATAACAAATATTTTAAATGTATTTGTCAAAAATGAGCATCACCGTTGAGATGTTGGATTTTTGGCAACTATTTTTTTTTTAAAAAAAAATCCAGCTCTGGGGTTTTGGAGGCTCCAGTGAAAAGCTTTCAGTTGATCAGGCAGAGAGCTGTCAGGTGGGGTCTACAGTATTCCCACTGGAGTTCATCTCACCCACCACATACGGGGAAGGGCGCTTTACTTGTCTGTCCACGAATGAGAAGAGAAGAACAAGGGAACTGCTAAATCTCTGCTCTTTTCTCCCTTCTTGTGTTGTGGTTGATGGGCTCACACCTCTCTATAGATGCTGTTATAGGAGCCGGGATTAGATTTATCTCAGCAGTCTACCCCTCCATCCAAAGTACAGATTTGTCACAGGTCATAAAAAGGCAAATTCTGAGGAAAGGGCAGGCCAAATCGCATTGAATGTGGGACATTTCGTTTTAAACGCAGCTTGGATGAAGCAGAGAACATTTTATCGCAGCATCACAGGAGATCACTGAATGTGTTGCAATCTAGAAGGAAAGGAAGACACACAATTAAATAAGAACTAACAAAACCAAATCCCTTTGCTGTAACACATATTAATGTTTAACTGAAAATGTAGAAACAGATTAAACACTTCCTTTTGTATTTAATGAATATATAAAATTGTATTCAGCAATTTATAAGAATAATGAAAATGTTATACAGGATACAAAGAGATTATTCATACAGTATCTTATTTAAACATGTGATCAGTGATAAAAGTGCAGACATGAACCTCATTAATTTAATAATCAAACGCAGCGGGGTCACAACTACTGATTTTATGACAGGCCTAAATTCATTATGGAGATTTAAAGCAAAAATACTTCACTATACTTCTAATAATCTGGTTATACTAATTCCCTTTAATTAAAATGGTCATTTCAATTTTAAACACTCGTCCAGATTTAACCAGAGCAAGAGGAAATAAGGATTTCACCAGTTAACTTTTAAGAAACTTAAATCAGCTTACCTAGTTTTTTTCTGTCTTTTATACCCGGTCCTCAGTGATATTTTTTCCACGCTGCGGGTTCAGATGGAAACGCCGCAGGAAAAGCTGCTCCAGGACCGGAATGAAATCCCTCCAAGACTGTGCGCTTTTCACTGTCGCATCGGGTGAAGTTTCGCTGCAGCTACAAACTCAAAGTCACACTAATAGCCTATTTCAACTTGCAGCATCTCATCCAGGACTCCTGCATGGTGGCCGGGACCGCACCATGAAGGCAGCGCTCACAGGCAGTCCGAGCAGACACGGAGGGAGGGAAATAAGAAATAAAAAAAGAGTAACAACACAACGCAAAAGTCGCGCAGCGCTCCCTCAGATAAAATCACACATTGCGACGAGTTACTTTTGCAGACTTTCGCCCCGCAGAAATCCCGCTGCAGAGCGACTTTATTTGCAGAGCAACAGTTCACTCACTTGTTGTATTTTCCGTCCTGCTTCTCTCTCCTCAGCATCTGCCTACTACTGCTCCCCCCGCCCTCTCTCCGTAACACACACACACACGCACACACACACACACACACATTCACACACTCACACACGCGCACACACTCACTGAGATTCACCCTCCCGTCCTGCCTCTGACCTTTTCACAAATCAAAATGACTACATCTGTTTAATAGTTTAATCAAAGGTTGTCTTTTTCCGTTCAAATATTGAAGATTTATTTGCACCACAGTTTAACATACAACCAAATACTGATGTGATAATATTTACAGACTGTTTGACATTACACTTGTCAATTACTGTCATAAAGTTTTTTCTCTAATGTAATATTTCCATGGTTTTCCTCTAAATATATATGTTGGGATGGCCTTATCAATTCTTCAAGAGGGCCACGCTCCAGACTACACATCATACAGTCAGTATGCACACCTGTTTACGCCTTAGGATCTAGCTACTTGTGGAGCTGTGTTTGGATGAATGGCAGGTGTGAATAGACTGAAGTGTGTATATACTAAACGTGGACTACAGATGTGAGACTGACACGCATCACGCAGGATGTCCAAGTGAAAAGGATAAGGTGAGAGGAGGAGAGTGGTGTTCTCAGGGTTCTTGTCAATGTCTGTGTTTCTGTAGCTTTCAGACCTCGTTAGAGATGAAAGATGTATCACTGCTGACAACCTCCCCGTCCTCCTCCATCTCCTCCTGGTCTCTTTCTTTTCCTTTCTTTCTCCCTGACTTTACATTAATAGTATTTACAAATTAAATCTCAAACTGGACATTGTTTTTTTATGTTATCATATTTGAGAGCACTAATGGTTCCTATAGAGTAGAGGTTCCTCTGAAATATGAGATTTTTTCAGTTGATTCTTCCTGTTGGACATCACTCTGCTGTATTAGAAACACTGATCTGACATTAGAAATCCTGAAATGCAGCATGTTGCTTACATTTTATCAAGAAAAAATGGTCTGGGGGCATCTACACAAGACACAGGCGAGTGAACCATTTAGGCAGCCCCCCAGTCCTCTAAGGCACAAGTATGTACTGTCAGTTCTGCTCCTTATTTATTCATCTCCCAACTTTACTGAGCAGGAGAGTGTAGCAGATATTGAATATGGATCAATAGATCACTCCCCAGAATGCGTACTGTCAGCCGACTGAGCCCTCAGGCAGATGCCAAGCCTCTAGTCACATTTGCATTTGGAGACAGAAAATAACTACTGCTTGTCAGAAATGGGGAAACTGTGTGGTTTCTATATTTTACAAAATTGGCAAATGGCGTATGGAGGCTAAAGAATTGACTGCATTTGTAAATATGTGATTTTACAGTGTACTCTCTGCTTATATCCACGGCACGCCTGGCCATGCTTTTTTATGTGCCTTTATGGCATGTGTATGAGTGCCTACATGCATACATATGTGCACACATACACATATAATTTACATGTGGGCTCTGACACACTGGTGACACACTCAGAGGCTCCCTGCATTTAAATTATTATTGCCAAGAAGGGAGGACAATTTAGAGAGAATGAGGTTTTTAGAGCCCTATGAAATATTAACTAAGCCGATGAATATATCAGCTGTGAAGCGATAATGTCTGTCTCTGACTCTGTTTCCTCATGATATATGATATCATGTTCTTGTCTGTACTATATCATCCTCTCCTGTGTTCAATTAAAGCTCAGGTTTACAGGAAGAAGCAGTTTTGATTTGTAGAATATTGAATTATATCAGACAAAATATTACATTATTATTGGTTATTAACACAGTGTTACATCTCCTCCCATGTCCTTGACTCTGATGTCTCTTTTCTGACCTTCAGGTGTCTGAGCGGTGGAGATTTGATTGATATAAAGGCTTTACAGCAACAACAGAATGGAAGATCTGAGCACCAGAGGGTTACAGGGTTAAGTCTCAGGTGGGACATGGCTGCTGTTGTTAACACAAAGGTCCGCTGACTCAACCCCATCAATAAGCCGGAGCAGGAGAAAAACTGAAGTCAACTGCTGGAGCACATGATAGCTGCCTGTAACAGAGGATGCCTTTTTCCAGGTGAGTAAAACTTGGTATGTCTGTGTGATAATTTGTCATTAAAATCATAAGAGTGGGCTTGAAGTCAAAAAAATGTAATCTGTACAGTCCAAAATCTCAAATTTGGAAGGGGGCTGCATGTGAAGATCAAATAATGGACAGACAGAACAATATACTGCACCTCCTAATGGGCCATATGTTTGATATACACAAATGAAAGAGGACTATTTTAGGTATATGTATATACAGTATGAGTCCTTACATGTATGCATGTATAATTATGGATATGTGTTAGGGTGAACAAGTAAACCATTATTTTCATCTGTATCTGTTCAACCAACTAAATTATCGGTATCCATATCTGTACTTGTAATGGGTGGGGTTTGAAAGGGCACTGGGTGGGGCTTAATCTAAAAATAGCGTGGGGCCGGACCAGAAGTTGTTATTTGAAACTTGATGTTGATATGATTTGATCAGAAGTAGCTATATTTATTAGAAAAGTATTCACAGAACAATATCAGGATTGAGCATCATATCATTTTTGATTACAAGAGTAGGAGATTGAACACAGCTACCTGAATAAGGGTTTTCCTTCATCACTAGTACAGATATTGACACACTTTACTCAAGATGATACTTGTACAGAGTCATTCCTATACAATTGCTGTTTAAATAATTTGCTTAAAGTCATCAAGTAGTCCACTAACAGTGTTCATTTTGAGTTTTTCCATGTATTGCAACATTAATTTTTTTTTTTTTAAAAAAACTATGGTAATTCTAATTTTTACACTTTACTCCAACCAGGACACTTTGCCTTGCGGTAACCCAGTGCTGTTTGCACATTGAAATCGTGCTGGAAAAAAAGTTCTCTCAATGAAAAATCTAGTCAGGTTACCTTGTGCAGTCTACTTAGCCTGGTCCTGTAATGCCTCCTTGAGGGGACCCTTGGTGAGGGAAAATGCAGAACATAAGTAGGAAAGATGTCTGTGTCATTATATTATATTCATGTAATAATTACACTTATGTCGATTACATAGTAATATGCATGAGAAAAAAGAAATTCAGTTATGATAATCATCTGCATATAGTGATCAATTTGACCTGCACAGATTTGATCACTATAAGGGGTTTTCACTGTGTATGACATGAGATGGGTACTCGGAGAGCGCAGACCTCTGCCAAGGCCAAATGCCCTATCTCGTAATGCTAACAAAAGTGAAAAATAATTTGTTTATCCACCCTGTGATTTGGAGCCACTTCAAAATGTAATTGATTCTTCCTAGGCCCATTCTATGCCATGTCATTCCACCAAGTCTCATAAAAATTGGGCCAGAAGTTTTTCCAAAATCCTGCTGACAGACAAACAAAGAAACCAAACTGAGAACCTAACCTCCTTGGTGGAAGTAGCAAGGAATTCATGACACACTTTGAGGAACTGTAGTTTAGTTTTGCCTTTTAAAATATCATTCTTAAATGGTCATTGTTTTTGTGAAGGCATTTTATGTTACATAATTGTTTTGCCAAAAAAATCTGGAGGTTCACTTTAAAGCTTTTAAGTGCATCGCATGGTCTTCCTCAGCAAATGGAGTTTGATAACATGTGGATGCATGATTGTTATCACTAAAATACTGTTATTTGTCACAATAATACATTTAAACATAACACATCCTCTTAGATGACATTGTCTTCAGTTACATAACAGCACTGCAGGATTCTTACTTGTGTTGCTGAAGCTCCTCAACACGACAGTTTGAACTCAGGTCTCTGCAGGCCAACAGGCTACTTTCATTTATTTTTTTTTATTCCTTTTCCTTTTGACCCCTCCCTGGGGTATAAGGGGCAGACAACAAAAAATAACATTAACAAATCAGAACAGGCGGCAGCCAATGCACAGCAAAATAAATAAAACAGAATTTGTGTACATACATACAAGTCAAAGCAAATCAAGAGAAAAAATCCATTGTGTTACTGGATTTATGGTCATTAAAAACAGGCTCTGCGTGTTGGAATGGGTCATTCCAGCTGATACACTCTGGTTTTCCGGACAACAGCATGACGAGATAGATAAGACTGGACAGAGGTGACTAACACTAACACGAGCCAAGTAAGTGGCTATGGAAAGGGCTTAACCTGACCTGCAATCACACAGGTCAAAGAGCGAGCCAGAAGGAGAGTGTGAGAGCCCGAGAAGGACAGAGGATGGAGCGGCAGTGAGGGTAATGGAAATGTAGGGGTCATAGCATCACAGTGTATACAGTAACATGGGATTGTTAAGTATCTGTGTACGTCTACCCAGTGGAAAGTGTAATTTCAATCTTTCTGCATGGGATGGTCCGACTGTCCTCACCAGAAGCTGTTTCTTCAAATGCAACCTATGTTTACGTTTACCTGACAAGGACCTCATAAGGCTGTGCACATTACAACTCCTGGGCGTCAGGAAAAATACGGAAGTTAAGTAACATTGTTATAACACCTCTTACGATGGAGACCCATCTCAGCTTGATCTTCAGCAAACATTGTGTGTCTTTAACAATTTATGTTACTTTTTGCTGGGAATCCGTCTATTTTATTTTGTATGTATAATCTTGGAGGCAAGGAACATACAAACATGTATTTACAGCAGGTAGTGTACCATACAAAATGAATAGGAGCAAACTTTGCATCAAGTTGTGCCATATACAGTGCAACTATTAGGGAAGAAGTCAGAGAGGATGGATAAGTGAGTGTCTTTAAGACAGGAGAGCACAGTTTGTGTGTTTTCATGCCATTTCCACAGTTAAAGGTGTTAAAATAAATTTGTATGTATAAAAATTAAGATAAAACATGCCACTTGATGTTGAATGCCTTTGATAATGTTGATCGTAAAATACTTTTTAACAGACTGGTTTTCAGTTGGTTCATACCGTATCTCAAAGACATGGGTGATGATAAATCTGAGTGGATAACCATGACATGTGGAGTCCCTCAGGGTTTGATTCTTGGGCCATTATTATTCAACCTTTAGATGATCCCTCTAGGTCAAATCATATGCAGATGACACACAGATTTACTTAGCTCTCGTCGACTAAATATGGTCCTCTTGACTCATTCTATCAAAAAGTCCTACAATTAAATAAAGATATCAGTTGAATAAGTTATTGTATTCGGCAAGAAGAAGGAAAGAATGAAAGATGTATTGTTTAAATAGACTCAGATCTGAGCTTCAGTAGTCACATCAAGGCAATATCTAAATCAGCATTTTATCATCTCAAACAAAAAGTAACGATTGGATGTCTCATGTCAAAACAAGATCTAGAGGAACTCATTTATGCCTTTATTTCCAGTGGGGTGGAATATTGTAGCAGACTTCAGCTCAATCAGAGCTCTGCTACTAGAGTTCTGAAAAAACCAAGGAAACCCAGCACATTGCTCCTGTTCTTACATCTCTGTACTGGCTTCCAGTTACTTACAGAGCAGATTTTAAGTGCTGCTGCTAGAAACATGTCTGATCTCCTTGAAGAATAAAGGGCTTTTTGATCTTAAGGACATAGTCAGTTGGTGGTACCTTGAGTCAAAACCAAACAGGATGAAGCTGCTTTTTAAATTAATTCAATTTCCTAAGTATCTCAATTGCACCCCAACCCTGGCCACTTTCAAATCTAAAAACTCTGCTGATCTCCTGTTTCTTTAATTGAATGGTTTATCTTTTCTTTATCCTGTCTTTGTTACATTTGGGGCAACATATAACTTATCACTGCACTGTACCTGTATTTTCAGTGTTTGATAATTTTTGTCTATTTGTATTTTATTTCATCACAAAAATGCACACACAATGGTTCATATGGTATCTAATGAATTAATGCCCCATTATGTAAAGTTACTGTGGTTACGTTTAGAAAAAGAGACATGGTGATGGTGTACCTTAAAATAAGTTCACTCAGTTTCAAAACTGTTTCTAATCATTGGTCTTCTGGGAGAAAGTCCTGTGTTTGTTTGACCCATCCAGCACCACAACCTACCTCCCTACATGGATTTTAGGCTTTATACTACTTCCTCCTTTTTAATTTCCGGCAGTACATTGGTCATGTGATTGCAGTCTTCCCGATTACGTGGATTCTACACAAATTACTGGTTCACGACTACGTTGGTTATATACAAACTGTGATGCATTACTTTCCATAGGTAAACATGCAAACAGTAAATGAGAACAGCTTTGCCTTACCAATGAGAGACATACCATGACCACAATCCTCCCTTACTTTAACCTAGTAGTTTTTGTGCATAGACCTAACTTAACCTTAACCGTAGAGGTGGTGGATCATAAATCAGTTATATGACTTATTTGTACAGGTGATGTCCTGACAACAGGGGTACAGGATGGTAAAACATTCTCATAGGTCATTTGTGAATGACAACTGATTTTGTCAAGACTAAAAGACTAAAAAAACAATAACTTTCTACTATCAAGATGCAGATGTTAGTAAATAAAATAAGCTATTAAGATCCAAACTTGTAAAAAAAAAAAAAAGTCATTGTCTTGTAATTTCTGATATATTCATAAATTGACTTTAGTACTGTCAGAGTTGTAGAGGAAGTGAATCGCACTTCAGCATTGTCTTCCTGATTCAACAGTGGGTTCTTGGTTTTAAATGGACATTTCTTCAATCAGAGAACATTTTGAGAGACTTCATCTCCTTAAAGGGCCAATTTAGAGTTCAGTTTAAGGGTAAGAGCAGAGTTATGATTGGTCAGGTTAAGTACTCAGGATAGTTTAGGCCTGGGGACTGACTCCTATTCTAGACATTCCTCGTAAGTGTGTAGGGATAAAAAGTGTGTATGTGCAAGAACCCCCTCCTCTCCTACATCTACCTCTGTCTGTGTGCAGATCTGATTATGGTCCTTGATTGCGAGTGACAGTGTGCAGATTGAGTTGCACAGCCTCTCTAATTCTCTCTATTAATGAGTTGCGCTCCACACTGCTGCCCTGGACCCCATCTATTAATCACAATTTGTCATCTGTCTTGTGCTCTCCACACCCACCCTCTCCTCTACCCTTTTCGCCCCCCTCCTCCTCTCCAAACCACACTATCCCTCCTCTACCTGTCCCTTACCTCCCAGCTGCTGATTCCATCTCATCCCTTTATCTCCTTCACAGATTCTCCGCACAACACTCGTCCCTCAATTTGCTGTCTTTCTGTTCGTTGTTCTGTGCTCTGCACCTGTTCCATTTCCTGCCATTTTCACTTGCATCTCCATCTTCAGCTCTTGCACTCCTTTTTTCCCCCCTCTTGCACTTGTGTCTTGCTCTCCTTCCACGACATGGTCGAGCATACTGAGTGGGTTTTCCCCCTGAAAATCCACATTTTAATTCTGCCAGTGCACCAAGGTTAAGTAAGCCCTCTCACATCGGTAAATAATGATTTATCACTCCAATTCATATCCGCATTGGTACTTTGTAATTAGATATTTTGCCATAGACATACGGCTATTTATCCGGCAAAATTAAAAAATACTTTACAGCTTAGTTAAGAGCCACCTCTTCCTTTTCTAAAGACCCTTGGTTGTGACTGTATAGGCTGTCAAACGTTTGTAGTTTTGATGGTGCCATGACAAACACGCTGTGTGAAAACCAGCAGTTTCTGGTACAGTTACAGTGACATGTCAGGAAGTTGAATGAAATTATGTGGACAGAAAGAGAGGCAGAAGAAAGCTACGGTTCATTACTCATGGATCAAAAGTAGCTCCCGAATCCCTACTGAGCAACTGTGTCAGAACTCCTCCACCCCACACTGAACATTAATTAAAGCCCTTGTCTGTCCCAGCAACCTGCTGCTCCTGCCTGGAAATCTTTGTTCTGAATCTCTCCAATGTGGGAAACACTTAGCGCGACCGCACCCGGTGAACGACACACGCACACAAGCCTGTAACAGATGTGAAGCACTGTAGTAAATGTTCCATATTAAAAGTAATACTGTGACTTTTTCATACAAACAAAAGTCAGTTTTGTGCTGTCTGCTGACAACTTAAATGATCTTGATATCATGTTGGATTGAAGCTTTTTGATAAGTTTCTGCTGAAGAGCATAACTTTCACACATGCTGTTATGTCATTTCGAACCCTGAATTAAAGCTGGTGATCTAAATTCTCTAAAGTTTCTAAAAAAACAAACAAACATTAAAAATATATATCTATGTAAGGGATAAAATCAAACCTGATAAAATGATTATGAAAACCATTAATGTGTCATTATTGAACTACAGTTGTTTACAGTTGTTTACGCACTAAAATGAAAATTTTCACACAATTAACAGCTCTTTACACTCAAGAAGCAAAACACCTGTCCATAGTTGCACAACAATAAGCACAGACTCAGCTTCACACTTTTTGCAAAACATTACACACAGTGATTTGCAAAACTCTACACGCATTATCACACCTTAGACACAGATAAGGATTGTGAGGTTACTTCCTTCTCATTACAAAGCCCTGGCTTGCCAACAACCACACTAATGAACAAATTGGATAATCACATCCACCTGGTGTGGAAGCACACAGGTGCTTAATTGAAAATGCAGCACTCAGGTAGGTGCTATAAAAGGCAGCAGGTGAGTTCACCTGTCTTCAACAAAAATGGAAAGAGTCAGAAGAAGAAGAGGAGTGAGAATGAGAGGGGGAGCTCAAAGAGGAGAAGGAGGCAGAGGAAGAGGAAGAGGAGAAGAAGAAGAAGGAGGTAGAGGAAGAGGTAGAGAGGGACCTGAAGAAGTTATAGAACCTGAACAAAGAAGACGAGGACCAAATTTAACTCAAGAAATCCGTGCAACACTTATTGACCACGTTATCAACCATGGACTGACACTGAGAGAAGCTGGACTAAGAGTCCAGCCAAATCTCAGCAGAAATACTGTAGCGACAGTAATTCAAACATTTCGTCGAGAAAAGTACATTACACAGTACAGTACACTGAAACTGCAGCTTACTGTACTTGTCATCACTTCTGATATCCTTTCCTGTGACATGTGTTTTTTGTCTACATAGGATTGAGGGTCGAGGACACCAAGGTGGAAGGCGCCCCATGTTCACTCGGGCACAAGAGACAGCCATTGTAAACATGGTTTTGGCCAACAATTGTATCAGGCTGAGAGAAATCCAAGCCAATGTCATCAATGATCACAATATTTTCAATAACATCCATAAAGTCTCTCTGTCAACATTGGGTCGAATCCTCAAAATAAATCAAGCAACTGTATCGAGTGGAGGTATGTATTGTTCACCTTACTATGGTGTGGCATTGTGCACTGCACAACTTTTTTGCATGAAAAATTACTGTGCTAGATAGTGAACAGCGTCCTATTGTCTTTTACTGTGTTTCAGAGAGTCTTGCAAATGGATGCTGAAGAAATCCAACATGAATTTATATATGTTGATGAGGCTGGATTTAACCTTGCGAAAACTAGAAGAAGAGGGAGAAATGTAATTGGACGCAGGGCAATTACCAATGTGCCTGGGCAGCAAGGGGGTAACATCACCCTTTGCGCTGCCATTACCCAAAATGGGGTCCTCCACCGCCATGCGAATCTGGGACCCTATAACACCAATCTAATACTTGCATTTCTTGACAGATTACACGACATCGTCACAGCATTAAACCAAGTGGACTGCATGCAGTACATTGTCGTTTGGGACAATGTATCTTTCCATCGATCTGCTCTGGTCCACAATTGGTTCCATGAGCACCCTGAATTTGCAGTCTTATACCTTCCACCATACTCCCCCTTCCTAAACCCAATAGAGGAGTTTTTTTCTGCATGGCGGTGGAAGGTATACAACCTTCGGCCCTATGACCGTTTGCCCCTCATTCAAGCCATGGAGCAGGCCTGTGATCTTATCGAAGCAGCTTCTGTGCAGGGGTGGATTCGTCACACAAGGTGATTCTTCCAACGGTGCCTTGCCAATGAAGACATAGCCTGTGATGTGGATGAAATCCTATGGCCTGATCCAGCCAGACAGAGAGATAATGATTAGTTACAGTATTGTTGTTGTTGTTGTTGTTGCTTTAGTTTTTCTTCAGAGTTGCTGTAAGTGTAGGTACTTCATGCAGTAATTTTTATTTGTCTACACTTTACAGTAGTAAGAAAAACTACTATTTTGTTCTGATTTTCATAAATATTTTCAGTCTGCAGCAATCTGCAATCAGTGTTGTGTTTGTTTGTTGTATTTGTGTACTTTCTCTGTATACCTCAAAGTAATCATGACGAATGTTGTGGGTTTGACAATATCTTTTGTCATATAAATTATCCCTTACATAAACATGTCTGGCAAAAAAGTCTAGCACTAGACCAGCTATTTCCTAAAATAGGGGTTTTTACAAATGTATTTTGTATTGATCACTGTAGTGTGTAGCTGACTGCAATAGTGTCTGATCATTTGAAGACCGTGTTAGTGAGATGAAAACAAAACAGCATTTTTATAAATATGTGTATATGTTTTGACTGAAGTGTGTCATTTTGCAAACAATCTAGGAGTTAAGCAAATTGAGTGTGGTGTTTGGATAACTGTGTGAATATTTTGAAAAAAGGAGCCCTGTTTTCAAAATTGCGTGTAAACAATTGAGAAACTGTAAATATTTTGACAGTAATTACAAAGACTGTTTAAGGAAACAAACACTAATTTGCTACTTAACGGGTGTTACTCAGGAAGTACATTAACACTGCTGATTAGGCAGATCAAATTAGACACATACACTGCACCTCTCCCCTCTCCCAGTGTCAACTGGAGGTGTGGGGAGAGGTGCAGTGTATGTGTTGGCAGGTTTGAGCATGGTGAGGAGGATGTGAGATATCAAGGGTTGTATTGCAGTTTTAGCACAAGGGTTTTCTGATTGCAAATATCTGGAAACATTACAGCAGGTCTGTGCAATAACAAGACAAACTGTGGGAAGTGAATGCATTCTGTGTTCATATTATTCACATTGAGTAAGGCTTTTGTTTTTTGAATCCCTAAAATCAAACAGGTTGTTCACATGTACTGGTCATACGTGTACCTACAAAAAGTAATGCATCACAATTCGTATATAACCCATGTAATCAGCCCAGGAAAGTGGCATTTGGAGCAGTGGGAACTTTGAGTTATTGTTTCTTTTTCTAAACCTAACGTATATAACTTAAAATTAAGTATGTAACTTTTACGTTAAGAATGTAGCGTCACTCATGGGGTGCTAATTTGTTAGATATCATACAAACTGTTGTCGGAGGATACATTGAACCAACAGACACTTAAGCTTAATCAGCATGTGAAGATGAGGATCCATAAAAGATTGAGGGAAAATGGTTGAAAAACTGATAACTGGATGTGCAACACCAATGTCACAGCACCAATATAAAATTATGGACCTTGCACAAACTTAAAAAAAAGATGACTGAGAAAAAGAAAACACTGACACAAGGACTCACACTGCAAATAAAGATGGGGATGTCACTAACCCTGTCTTTGTGAGCATGTTCCATAAAGAGTTGTGCAAGTTACTGAAAATGAGTAATTAGATACATATACTACTTGTCCCAAAAGTAATCAAATAACTTTACCAATGATTGAATTGGCAACCTCTGGGGCTGAAAAATGAAATCAACAAAAAGTGCTTAAAACTGCAGTTCCATGAGTGGCCACTTGAGGCTGGCTCCAGAAAGCAAATTAATCCCCATAGACCACCATGTTAAAATGCCCAACTTCACAGCAGAATTAAACATGTTTACAGCCTGGTACAAAAAGGTTTTGGTCTTCATAGCTAATTTCAAAATGTACAGTGCGTGAAATTTTCTATAACTCACCTGTTGACATTTTATTAAGGCTTAAAATTATGAATATTTATCAAATATAATCACTTCTGGCTCCAAAAAAAACACAAGATGATGACTGCCGAAATGCTGAACTGGAGGCTTCAAAACGGCAGTCCACAAACCAAACGATGACATTACTGTAGCTACGTCCATTATTTGATATAGTCTATGCAATTATTAAAATAGTTAAGAATAATGTAATTAGTTACTAGGGAAATTAATGTTTGCAATACTTTGAAATATAAGCTTCACTTCTCTCATTAATGCACAGATTACTATATTAATTTAACATTGCTGTGACACACTGTCAAATTTTACCATTGTCACAATGATAAAAAAGTAGGTAGTGGAACAACTTTTAATAGGCTGATCAACTGAAGCCACAACAGTCTTCAAATCAAGCAACACAAGTTAGTTTTTCTCTTTTTTACTCTTTTTCTACGAAATGATAGACATTAGAGTATTTCTTATTTAAAGGTAGGCTATACTATGCAGGAATGTTGGTTTCTGTTTATAAACACACACTCGCCAGCCAGAATGAAAGTAAAAGCCAACCCCAGATTCACTCATTTGGCATTTCACCTCGCTATACTTGTGTTTTTTTGGGTGCTGTATTACTTGGATGCCTGCTGCTTACGGTCTGACAAATGGTGGCAACCTGAGAGCTGGTTGGTACACACCCATTAATGTCCCAAGCACAGACAATAAGAAGAAAAGAAGAAAATACAGGCAGAGTCTCTGCAGATAAGCACACCGCCATACACTCCTAATGGGTCCTAAGTGATGATTAAGAGGAATTACTTCTTTGTGAGTCTATACATTCATGTAGTCTTATGTTTCATTTTGCCGTTCAGCCATTCTTTTGGGCTGTTTGTCTGTTTTGCCCGTGCCCTCCAGCAGGTGTTTTCTGGCTGCCATCTACAGTCTGATTGAATCCATGTGAATGCAACATAATGCTCATTGATTCATTCATGCCAATCATTACAAGGTTGGGTAAATCTGCAATAGGCTGCATTTATGCAGTAATCAAGAACAAAGTGATGAATAATGAGCCCATTTCAATTTCTGTAATTATTATTCTGTTACTTATTTTGAAAAAGTAACTAGTTATGTTTCTAGTGAAAAGTGGTGAATTACAGTAACACTTTACTCTCAACACTGGTTTCATGCTAGCATTAGCATTAAGCTCAAAGCACTGTTGTTCCTGAGTACAGTCTCACAGAGCTGCTATAGCATGACTGAACACTCTGCGTTTATGGACATTTACAGGGTCACATTTGTGTACAGAACATTGACTGCCCGTATCATTTCAGATAAGTGAACTGCACACCCAGCCTTGCACTGTATTACACCCAGCTACAGTACATAGATGTAGATATTTGCAGTGAGATGTCCAGAGGTGATATGGTGGAATTTAATCTGATATTCATTTGTGAGAGCCTGTCAGGAGAGGCAGCCTTCTGTCACCAGAGATTGCGGCTGTGAAAACAGACAACAGTTCATTAAAATCCACCAAATTGCCTGGACACCTACATCCACCCTCCCATTCCCACAAAAAAAAAAAAGGAAAAAAGAGTTGTGAATAATTTAGCAGTGCTGATCCTCTCGCTGCTCAGAGGTCACGGCCTCTCTAAACGATGACAGAAGATGGATCTGGCAACTCTGTCTGGTGGCTCCATGCATGTCTTATTCCCTGGGACTGAATGACAAACCTGGGCTGGTCTGGGACCCTTGTCTTTCTTTGTACTGTAGCTGTCTCACAGCTTTTACTTTTGCAGTTTACAAATACTTCTTTCTGTGGACCGTGAATCTTGCACAAATAAAATCAGTCCCGAGGAGTTGAGTTCAACACGGAGCAGGATGCGGCGAAAAGAAAAAAAAAAGAAAAAAAAATGGAACACAGCAACCCGTGACGAAGGACAGAAAGACAGCCGGGGTGGAAGAGAGAGCGAGGGATCATCCAGTAGGGATGACAGGGGCAACAGAGAGAGGAGAGAAAAGGAGGGAGAGATAGTGAAGCGAGACATCGATGACCTTCTTTTAGCTCTTAAACCATGCTGTTCATGCCATCGCATCACTCAGAGACAAGAACACCTCCTATACCCTGCTGCTGCGACATGAACATGACAGGGGCTGTCTGATATACTGGACAATGCTCTCTAATACACACACACACACACACACACACACACATTTTCCTTTTTAGGCTTTGTGTGATTACATCCACAGTAAAACATCAGATTTTCTTGTATTCCTAATTTGACTTGCCTCATTAGAACACATTCATGCGTGCTACAACACATAAAGACTCCATAAACCACGTTACACACATTAGCTTCCTCTATATTTCAACACTAGAATAAAAATACACCTGCAAACATCAGATGCAGAATGCACAATCAAATCTCTATCCTGCTGTTTTAGAGATGTCTCTGAGCTGCGACCCTTTGACTCAGTCATGGACTCACTTCTTTGGTTTAGCTGTGAAATATATATTGAAAGTCCGGGCTTATTGGAAAAAGTGTTTGTCAAAGATGCTAAGAAACATGTTAAATAAACAACATTATTAATTTTATCTGCAGCAAGCCACACAGCATGCTGTTGAAAAATGATTAGCTTTGGTTTACGCCATGTTGAAGGAGCGTGCTACAGTCCAATTAGGCTGTCTGATTGTCCTACTAATACACGTAGTTCTTGTTTATTAGCTGTAGTAGCTTACTTCAAACCAAATAATTTTTTATTTGTCACATACATAATTATAGAACCACAGCACATTGTCTTCAAATTCTACAATATATAGTAGCACAAAGCATCCCAAGGCCAAGGAGCTTACCATGAGCTGACTACATTGTTTTGGGGAATTAACAGGTTTCACTGAAAAAAAAAACAAAAGCACGTTTTGTTCAGCAAGATAATCCTCAAAAATAAGCACCACTTTTATGATTTTTGAAGCCTAAATGCAATCGCCAAAGGTAAAAAGCTAATGTAAGGCTATAAATAAACTACATCACGGTCACATGACATGACAACATTACGTTTTGTAGTCTCATTTTTCACACAAAAATCAGGAGTGGTGTATTTACCAACATATTTTATGCTGTAGAACAAAGCGTGAACAAAAAATCTCTTAAGCTTGTGTCAACCTTATTTTAGGCACCCAAAAAACATTCAAAAACCTTTGAGACAAAAGAGACTCGTTCCTGCAGCACTCTATATCGAAGTTTAGAATAACAATAGTGGCTCTGTTCTGTTCTTTATTTAGATTGGGGAAGTGTATACTCCAGCAACTCCAGCCAAACTCAGACTCAGTCACAGTTCCCCTTGAAGAAAAGTATTTCTCTTATAAAAATGTAAATACAAAAAATAAAGCATAAATCTCACATTTGTGTTGATGTCTAAGTAGCCTTTTTTTCTATAGTGCACATTCAAAAACAGGGTTATTATAGAATGAAATAACATTTTGATTACATTTTTGTCTATATTATGCTGGCTATAGCTCTACAAGAATAATGCTGTTTCTTTATTTCTGTGTCTTCTACATGGACCATTAACTGGGTTACGCTGCTCTCATGCACAGTTTGTACATATACCTATAAAAAGTAATGCATCATGGTTTGTAGATAACTCATGTATGTAATGTATCATGTGACAAATACACTGATGGGAGTAAAGAATTTAGTACAAAGACGAAAGTCTGTGTTAAGAGACAGGTTGGGTTGGTGGATGAATCAAACAACACAAGAGTTCCCCTTTGGGAGGCTGGTGTCTGGACTCATGTGAAACCAAGTGAACTTTGAGTTTTTTTAACCTAAGTTTTCACCATGTTTCGATTCAATTATATTGAACTGAATTGAATTCAACCTTATATATCCTAAAGGTAATTCCTGTGCCAGAGAATGCCTCAAATTACAGTAACACTCGAGCAGTAACCACAATTTAACGTTGACCAGAAACAGAACCAGAAACAACCAGAACAACCAGTGTGTTCCCTGGGTCAGGGTCATTCACTGGGCCCAGTTTTAGAAACAAAAGAGTATTAAATGTCTGGCAAAATATACAAATATACAAGATAAGAAGTGTTTTCAAGGAGCAAAAGCTAAGCCTATGTAACTTTAGTTGCCCAAACTTAACCTACATTACTTTATGTCAAGTATGTCACATTATTTGTGGGGCGCTAATTCGTAAGACATCATATGAACTGTTGTGTGTGTATTTTGTAGTAAATCATACGAACCACTGTATGTGGACACACTGACGGGTTAGGACACTGACTTTTTGCTTTTAGCTTTAGCATGTCTTTTGGCATGTTAAGGTATGTAGATATCAAATGTGTATTTAGGAACCCTTGAAAAAGTTAGCTGGAAACATTGAAAAGTCAACCAGGGACACAGTTTTCAACCAAATCAGGATGTGTAGACATGTAGACACACTTGTACATTGTGTGTGTGTGTGTGTGTGTGTGTTTGTGTTTTTTTGTTTTTTTTTAGATAAGAATCCACATTATATACTGTGGTAAACCAGCCATCCATCTTCCACCATTTGGGTTAAATGTGCAATCTAACAGTGAAAAGCTATCCATCTCATAATCTGTCTCTCTCACACTGATCTATCCATCTGTGTCCTTAACCTGAAGCCTCTACCTGTCTTCGCTGCTGGGTAAACAACTGCTCCAGACACAATTACAGTAACAAATCTCCCCCCTGCACTATTTCTATTTTCCTCCCACACAGTCTCACCCGTTCTCCCTCTTTTCAAGCTTTACCTTCAGCCCTCGCTCCCTTTTTCACTCCACAAACCACAAGTGCAGCGGCCTCATTTGTTTTTATCTTGTGGTTAACGATGTTTCATTTAGCCTGTGCTTGGGTGGGTTGGTAAACCGAAAAACTCTTCATCTTTCTCTATAAGAAAAACTTGTGCAGGAATTGATCATAGCTGGAGCTTTAGTTATTCTGATTTCCCTGCAAAGAAGCAGTATTTCTTTCAGTACTCTCTGCTTAATTGTGCTCCTTAATGTCAGAGCTTTAAGGATGAATGGCTCCCGCAAGTTCATGACTGGTTACTGATCTTTTCAGATGATCAGTGGATGATGCCAACCTTTCAACACGGCACATTTTACTGTGGATAGTGCTTTGCTGAGGCTTGTTTAATGGGCTGATTGATGCCCTTATTAAAAAAGCTGGACAAAGGTGGATACTAATTCCTCATCCTTGAATGGTCACCAGGCCTATGACGAAGGGAAAAGCCACCTAAAGACTCTGCAGTGGAAATCAGGATGTGGGGGTACAGGAGAACAAGGGATGAAACACCACAGGCCAGTGGATGGTAAGTGGAATTATTGGAGGAATTAAATTTGAAATGAAAAAGAAATAATTCTGAGAAAAGCCAAAAAAGGAGAAATTACTCTATTTGTGTCACCATTAACATGTTATATCTAGACAGGAAATTAGTCTCTCTTCTATTCTAAAATTAACTCTTAATCCAACCTAAAATGTTCAACAAAGGTGTTGTGGCTCCTGCACTGTGTTTCTCTTCCTCCTTTACCATCTGACTGTCTGTTTTCCCACTTTCAGTGTGTGTTGCAGAATTTTCTGCCAACCTTCAGTTCTCCACTAATCACTCTCCTTGAGTTTTCTGCCCTTTCCTCATCACCTGATTAGTAACCTGCTTGTACTGCTGCCCCCTATTAGTCATTAGTCTGTTTCCTCTTAGGTGGAAACCATCTCTGAACCAAAATCTACCTACACGTATCCCTCATCTTGTGAGAAACTGTTTGATTAAGAAGCAGGGGGGACAACCAGAAGATTAGTGATATGAGGGCAGGAGTGTGGCCCCATGGGTAATAACAAGTCGAAACTTGCTATAGGCTCCAGGAGATAACATGTCCAGAAGTGGAGAAGGGTTCCTTAGGAAGTGGCCTGGAAGGACCCTAGGTGTGCATGATACAACCACATTGATGTAGCATCGCTATAGACCTGAGTTTCAGAGCTTGTTTGCAGCTTTGGCCGAGCAGGGCAAAAACTGGGCCCATGGGAGATATGCTGGTCAGTCCTGGGAGCACCTGTGATGTCATGCCGGGAGCTCAACTTTCAGGAACATCTGTAACAACTTGAGAAACCACAGACAAAAGGTCTAAATAGCATGTTTCAGAGACAGGAACTTGTTTTAAAAAAACAGTCTTTACTTTGTAAGCTGTTCAGTGATGGAGAATTTGTGCGGCACTGCTTGATCAAAGTGGCTGGCATCATATGTCTTGAACCTGTGTGGCCCTCAGTGATATGCTGGCTCCATAAACTGACACTCATTTATTTAAGCAATATCACACGAGAGGGAGTGATGTTATACTCGTATATCGTCACAGCTGTGATTTGGTCATAGGCATGAGGCCGTTAGTCAATGAAATGTAAACACAACAGTACATATTTGACCACTTATTTTTTGACATTTTAGGGGAAGCTGAGCTTCCCTTGCAGTCTTAGAACAATCGCCACTGTTCACATCATACAGGACACATACACATCCTCACATGCTTACATCCACATATGCACACATAAACATAGACGCCTTCATGTCGGCAAGTACGCCATCATTTTCTCTACATAAACCCAGCCATCCTTTGTGTGTTTGTACTTTGTGCTCCGTCGGCATGTATACATGAATTAAAAACGTGCCTTTGTTGCCTGACTGATTCATCTTCCTCAGACCTGAGACCACAGAATCTTCCTTTCACTCCACCCCCTGACTTATTGGTCACTGTTGTACCTTACCATGCCTTTAAACATTCTCGCTGAAGACCTTTATCTTTCTGTGGGCTGAGGCGCACTTTATCTTTGGCGTTAACAGGGGGTTGAATGATGTGTTGAAAAAGCAGAGACAAGACGGCCATGGATTTTAAGAATATATCGAAGCTGCTTAGCTGGTGACTTATTATTTGCTGCATTCACAGTCGAGACAGTAAATCTCAGCTGACCAAACTTACTCCCTCTCTCTTTTTCTGTTCATCTATCTTTTTCAGAGGCAGTCTCGTAACATTTCTCTCGTGTCCCTCTTTGTCTTTGTCTCCTTTTGCCAAATAATGACTGTGCATCACGATTACTTCATTTCAGGAAATTGACGTTGTCATTATCTATTTAACCCCTCTCCCTGCGTTTGTCAGATTTTGCTATCTATTGCAAAACATTAATTGTTTGCTTTTTATCAACAGGCTAGCGAGATGCTCGCAGCCTGAAATTCAGCTCTGTCTTTGCTCAGTGTGAGTGAAAAGTGGCGCTGGGTACCATAGGACCTGAATAATTCATGCCTGCTCTGGCTCCGTCCATGTGTTTTAAATACTGACTATAGACCAGGAAGCTATGAATCATTCATCACAGGCGATTAAAGTCTGCTGTTAATTAACCCTTATCCTTTCACAGTGGTATGGAGGAGGTCAGTGACTGGTCCCTGCCCTGACTTCTCAGACCACCTGCTCCTTCCCTCAGTCTCTCAATCCTGAATTCGACTATCTAATGCTGTACTGTGAGGCAGTGCATGAGGGTTTAGCTTTTGAGATACGAGGAGTTTTTCCCATTCTGAATCACCAAAAAAAGGTAATTCTTGTATGAGTGATAAGAGTATACTGTATTGTTCAATATAAAAAGACACTTTGGAACATGTTTTGAGTGTAGTGAGTATGTTAAATGTGTGTATGTGTGTGAGTATATGTGTGTCTGTGTAATTGCCGTGACGAGACAAGATGTTGAGAACTCAGCGGTGCATGTCGTCAGAGCGCTTGAACGCTCCACGGATGGCCCACAGAGAGGAGGAATGAAGGAGAGACAGAAGGGGGTAGAAGGATGAGAGGAAAAGAGAAGGATAGACAGACAGATAAATGAATAAACAATGTTTATTGTTTAAACAACAGAGAACTTCACAGAGATATCAGAGGGAGCAGCTGTGATACTGTACATGTGATTTGTCTAAGAGCCATTTTATCTGTTTGGTTGTGTGTGTTTGAGGACTGAGGTCAGATTAGTTTCATTAGACCCAGTTAGAATATCATTCATTGGTTAATTACTACTTACAGAAAAATGTAATTATACATAGGATATATAAGCTGTAGTCTCAGTCTGTATTCAGATACAGATGGAAACACTGATCTGTGAATGTGGAAAGAGCATTTCCACTCTTTATTTCTCCTTCAGTTTCTGAATGTATAATATTTTGTCGTTGAAATAAACCAGTGAAGGCAAGATCGTGACAAGATGAATTGAGTCTTCTTTTTTTTATCAGTTATTATAATAAAAAACCTTATACAAGGCTGGTGTAGGATATATGACCCCGCTTTACACTTTGCATCAGAATGCATCTTGTTTCCAGATAGTATCCCTGTCTATCATTTACACCTAGTAATAACATTCGCCAGTGGTAACCACATTAAGCTCCGAATTGAGATTGGATCGCTTTTCCCAGCTCAAACATTGTATACTTTTGTCAAACCAAACTGAAACTTTTTCTTGTCTTGACTCTGGTCCATAAAGAATACCCCCGTAGCCACCACGAGACAGGCGGGTCTGTAGTCCAAAGGCACTTGTCCCCGCCTGTCAATACGATTATGATAGGAATACAAAAAAAATGCTTTAATAATATGTATATTTTGAAAATAGAATTAGTTAGGCTCATGAAACTGTATGAATTTCAGAGCCAATATAGGCGTAATATAAAACAAAATCTTTGCTGGTTCATATTTTTCTTTGTTAAATAGGCTACATCAGAACCAGTTAGAAAGATTAAGAAGGCAACAGTGAGGTTCATGAGGGAAAATTGCCGCTGCCTCGCTGGTTTGAAACAGTCACATGTGATTATATGTTTTCACCCATGTAGTTGTTGTATCTATAAAACACATTTGAATTTATGCTTGTTTTTACTATGGTCATTGTGTCCCTGACAACCTCCAGAGTTGGTCTGGCTGATCAGATTACAAGCACTATCCAAATACAATCCGACTGCCTAAAACGCTGTTTAATGCAAGGTGTGAAGCATGATGCTGGTCAAACATAAATAAGACAGCGGGGCTATATTCAACAATTCATGTTTTTTTTTTGTTTTTTTTTCCATATGAAGTTTTAAAGTTTAAACGGGGCTTAGCAGGACATTCAGTGTGACAGCAGTCATGTAATATAGTAAACAAGCTAACGACGCTAACGACAGTTCAGAAATGTGCAGCAATGTTTTTTGCCAACACTAAATATCAAACAAAAGCCACGGACTGTGTTGTGTTAAGTATCTGTGGGCTGTAAATTCACCACTTGATTATGTAACAAGATTATATTATCTCGGAGCCTTAGGGTGTAAAGTTTCTCAAGTCTAGAGTGCTCACTCCACAGCAAAATATAGCGACCAAAGCGTCCCCAGAAGTACAGTGCAGAAGTACACTGGTCTCCAACTGACGATTTGAATCTCTGACTTTCAAGCGGCAGCCCTACAAGACAGAATATACAGTGAAAAATATGAGGCTGTACTTTATGCGATACTTTTAGCGAAATTCTAACACCACCATGCAAACATGTTTCGCAGTGACATTTCTAACATGCTGATGTTTAGCAGGTGTATCATGTTTATTATCTTATTTTAGTGTGTTAGCATGCTAACATTTGTTAATTAGTACTAAACACAAAGGGTCTCATTCATGAAAAGTGAGTAAATCTGTGTGTAGATTTGCACATAAAAGCCTACGCTACTAAAAACCAACTCCAGATTCAGGAACGCCGCGGGAAACTCAGATTTGATCGTAAACACATGTATGATCATGAATGCCAATCCATCGTAAAGTGACAGCGCGCTCCCGGTAATCAGCAATTAGCATTAATCCCCACCCATGAATAGCCAATGACCACCATATAAGGAGGTGTAGGTGCATCCAGTCGACCTGTCAGTCATGGCGCAAACAAAGAAAGAGAGAGAGAGAAAAAAAAGAATTTTTCCGAAGCGGATATCAAAATAATTTTGGGTGAAGTGGACTTAAGAAAAAACATTTTATTTTCTTCAGTTAGTAGTGGTGTGATAGGGGCAGGCAAAGCGAAGGCCTGGAGGGAGGTAACAGATGATGTTAATGTTGTCTCCATAGTAAAAAGAACCATGTCAGAGGTGAAGCGTAAATGGTTTGATATGAAACTGGAGGCAAAGAAACGCAAAGATTCATTTTTGGGGTTTTGAATGAAGTGGGAACGGGAAACCAGAGATGTTTTGTGCGTAATGGATAAACTCTAAATCAGTGATGGCTGGAATGTAGAGCTATTTAACATTTATTTTAACAAATGAGATGGATAACATATAGCCTAGCAGTTTTGTATGCATTGTCTTCAAATTATTTGAATCTTAATAGCCTAAAGTTCTGTTTTATACAACGTAAAAAATATATTTTTCAAATCATATTTATTCATTCAAATGATCAAAAAGTCACAAAAAAAACAAAAAACAAAAAACAAAATGTGTTGTCTTAAATAGTTCTTTCAGCTGGCACGTGCTCCTTCGTGGCTCCACCACCTGCTGCTCCTGCTGCCCCTGCTGAACCCAGGCACCGAGGCCAAAGAGGCTGTGATCCGGCTGTCCTCACGGATATTTTTATTATCATCATTCAACATGTAGAAAGAACGTGTAAGCTATTGAGTCGATTTACATAGATAATTCACAATCATGAACCTAATCTGGATCTTAAACCTGCTAATTGCCAACTAATTTAACTAAATGTGTTATATTTTTAATATTTTGTCATGTTTAGATTACGTGTTTCAAAGGCATCTGTGTATTGTGTACACAACAGAGCGTAATAAGAATTAAATTTGTAATTTCCAGTAGTAACAAGCAATATTTATGTGCTTTACTAAATTTACACAAGCACTACGAGTGGTCAGGAGCAGGAGTAGATTTTGTTAGTAGCTACGAGAAGATCGGAACTACTAAAATACTGATGAATGCGGACATGCACTTAAATTTCCATCTGCGAACAGTTTATACACAAATTCCTTCTGTTCACGTTTCATGAGTGAGACCCAAAGTACGCTGAAGAATGTCACTAGTTTTATATGTAGTTTGCGCATTTACTAACATATGGTAATAGATAAAATGTTGACATGATGAAGGAAAATTCAGATTCAGGATTCATCCATGAATGGAACCATGAATGTCTGTACAAATATTAATGGCAATCAGTAGGTTTGGAGATATTTCACTCTGAACAGAAGCAGCAGACTGACAACCAACTGACCAAGTGAAGTTAAATGGTTTGTCCATTTAAGGCCTTACATAGGCAACTTTAGCGTAGGTATGTTTGTTACTTATTTAGAGAAGACTGCTTAGAGATCCCTCAGATATTGACTGAAAGACTGCATTCATATCATCAGATCCTTTAGACTGACATTATGAGCAAATGGAAAAAACCCATTCTCGTCAGCCTCTGAGTTATGTTACCAAGTCCAAGGTATTGGGAATATCTGACAGCAGTAACATCTCTCTTGTCTGCATCTGGTTTCACTTGATGACGAATTGTTCCAAATAAATAACAGTTTTAAAAAGTAGCTAATTTAAGCTATTTAAAGACTATCAGTAGAAGAAACCATCTTTGAATAATCCGTGAACATTCCCAAACTGGAATAAGGGGAGGTTTTCTTGTCCTTCCTATTCAGCCCACGCTGAGTGAATGCAGCTTCCATGTGCAGTAGTGAGTCTCACAGGAACTGAGAATGAGCTGTGGAAGAATCTTCAGGATACAAGCCACTAGAGCAAGAGTGGCTCAAACAATGTCAACAATTTCAGTTAGTACTAAATGTAATGAAATTGAAACATATGTCTTGTCACCTCACCAGTCTCACATCTGAAACAAGTTTATTGTACATTTTATTCCATCTGACTGTTGTCATACGATGTTCCTCTTGTCTCACTCCTTCTTCCTCACCAGACACTCCCTTCAGCTCATTTTGCAGAGGATTCATCTTGGAGAAAGAAAGGAGGGGAGTAATGTTGGAAGAGGGAGGAGGGAAGGAGATGAGGCCTCTGAGGACCCCGTTGATTTCTGTGAAGTGAGCAGCATTTTAATTCCATGTGCCAAGGCCAGCAGACTGCAGATGGACAGGCACACACAAGCACACTCTCATATTTTTATATGCACATTCCTTCGGTCTCTCAGTTTATCTGTCTGATATTCTTAATACAACAACAAACACTCCACCTACTCCATCACCAGAGCTGTTAACCTGCAACCTGTCTAACTCTTTTCACTGCAACGTCCTCTTTGCAAAGGTATACAGTGGGTAAGTTGCTGATTCTATGGACAGTATATCGTTGACAGGGCCTGGGACTGATGGAGTGTGTGTGTGTGTGTGTGTGTGAGTGTGTGTGTGTGTGTGTGGCTGGTGGTGGGGGAGTGACAGGCAGTGACGGTGGGTACACAGCGTAACCTTTAGAGTGGAGCCACAGGAGCATGACGGCCAGACTCCAAGGTAACAGAGAGAGAGACAGCGCGAGGTGTGCAGGGTTGTTGGGAGGAGAAGGAGAAAGTCGACAGGTAGGGGAGATAGAAACTTCAATGTATTTGTGTCATCTGCTCCTCTGTCTGTTTGCTTTGTTGCATCCCACTGCAAAACTGTTTGCAAGCAAGAGCTTGCATTAAAAAAAATAAAGTTCAACAAATAAAACGTGGCACTCATCTTATGTCTGTGTGTTAAAGATAAATTTGGATTTTTTTTCAAGTAGGTCTTAAAACAATACACACATACCCACATGCACGTTGATCTAGTTATAGGTTACTGTAATTATGTCATTCTTTATACTGACAATAAAATGATCTCTTTCTAAAGCTGAACATTAGAATTCCTTTGCACATTACAGGGACTGTGGACTGATTGTCCTCTATTCTTACTGCCAGTGTGAACAGGAGTAAATGATCACAGTAACTCTCTCTTAATGCATATGGCATGTGACGCTTTCAGTCTGCTGTTGTTAGCCAAAACATAGGAACACTGCCCCTCTAAAATCAAACATTTTAATGTGTTACTTTCCGAGCTTGAATTGTTGGAAGGCGTACTTTTTAACTTTGGAGAGAGCCGTTTACCACTGTTACCATTACAGCTTTAAGCTAGCTGGAAACTTTTTGCATGTAAGCAGCAGCTAAAATTTGCATATATAAGACCCAAAGAAATTTTGCTTACTCTTTATGCATCAGTGTGATCTACCCCGTTAAAGACTGTGAGTGTTAAAGATCTGAGTGAATTTCTCCTATTCCACCATGACTTAATTACACAGAGACTTAATCATTCCTCTTGTCCGGCAGCACTGATGCTAATTAGTTTCTCTGTACGCACCCTGCACACCCTTACACGTACTTTTCAAGCACACACCCTCTACATATGTAATGACATGGTGTCTATTTACACTTTACACACACTCACGTGCACGCACTGACACGGCTGAGTGTCTCCCTGCAACATGTTTCTCATTAGGATCTCTGCCCGGTCAATCGGGGCTTGGTGAATAATTTATAGATATTGGAGAGAAGATAGTTGGCAGAGGATGTGTGCGTCCAGCCCAAAGTCCCTGGTGTGAGATTTAAGCTTTCAAAAGTCATTGGGGTCTTAGTGCCAGTACTGTCCACCATGCAGCTAAGATCTCCTGTTCATTTACACTGACAGGCCACACACACACACAATGTGGATATATATAGTCACACACATACTGTGCTGAGTCAGACATGTGTGCTTACACATGAAAAAAAGACATTCACAAACATATAGACACATTAAAATGTTGTTCCCTGTAGAAATTACATTTATATACTCGTGTTTGTTGTTGAGGAAAATGTAAGTGCTACCTGGATTTTGTTTGTTTTTCAATGGAACAAGCGGTACTTTTTGTAGATTGTGGTTTATGTTGCATGTTATTAAAGTTTAAGTGGGATTTATACTTGTGTGTCAGCTCTATGCAGAGCCTACGCTGTAGCTTACACACGTGGCCTATGCCATTGTGAGCACTTATACTCACTATGTGTCACTCTGCAGTCACACCTCCCCAACACTAGTAGTCAGCGTTTTTTCTGTGAAGTGCTGTAAAGTTTAATTGATTCAAAACACACCCAAAACACACTTTTAACATGGCTAAATAGCGACAATTTCAAACACGAGTGCACAAATTTTCTTCATTATATTTACATTTGTCTTTATCTGGACACATTTTCTCCACAAATACAACATGCTAATGTTTTTAGCACAAGCCTATGGCATTTTACATTGTATAAATTAGCCTAGTGGCTAGTGGAATTTTCCTGTATTCATATGAAGCCAGGGGCAACAGCAACATTTAACAAAGGTAACATTACAACTCACAAAGTTCACCAACAAAACAACTGTCTAAACACATTTTCCAAACAAATACAACATGCTAACGTTATTAGCACAAGTCACTACACTGTATAAATTAGCCTAGCAACAAGTGGAGATTTCCCCTGGTCATTTGAAGCTAGGATAAATCACACAGTGTGATGTGTTTGTATAGTTTCAGCTTACAAAAATAGACAGGAGGTCTGCATTGCTACAACGTGTAATTATATTTCTGGGGAGGTGCACGTCAGGCTATGGTGTAGGGTATGCTTTAAGTATGGCATTGATTCGATGCAGAAGTATAAATCCTGCTAAACATGCACTGTTTTGCATTTTAAATCACTTTAAAACTTTTTAGATAAGTGATAAGAGTGCCTAAACATAACCATAAAAATGTTAACAATGCTTTTGTTGCTATGGGCAGATATTGTCCTGCAAGAGGTAAATATTACGGGGGAAAGTAAATGAAATATTGTTAGTGTACAGATAGATTTTGTATGAACATTTCGAAACACTCCACTCAGATTAATCAAAATCATTTCTCACTATGCTGATGAAAAACATAACAAACTGAGGTGGCTGGCATTACATATACCTCTGAATGTATTTGCTGTTGCAAGTTATTATTACTGTATATAAACAGTTTTCTACAGTCATCCGTGATTAGGCACATGCACATATTTTCTTGTGATATCATGCATAAACATACAAGTGACTGCATACTGGTATTTTTGTCAAATATTAAATTGCTGTGACATCTCTATGAAGAAGCTGGGGCTCTACATCTTGTTTTGTTTTTGGTATGTTTGGTAAGGATTGGTTTAGGTTATGGTAAATGATTTTAGTTGAGATAGTTATTGTGTGTCCACCTGTAAACCTGACATTTCTTTCCAGACAAATAATTAAGAAATACCAGTGAGATCTGCCTTCAGGCAGGCATGCATAAAGAAGCACATTACACATGCACACATACAAATGTTCAAACACATTTATATACAGTACAGATTCATATGCACCTACACACACACACACACACACGCGCGCACACACATACAGAGACTCAGACAGACACACACACACTGCTTGGACCTAGGCCTGTGACTATGACAAGCCCTGCTGTCTGCCTCGGTCCTCTCCCAGGCTTTGGGAGAGGATGGGGAGGAATGCTAAAGAAACCGGGAGAAGCCAAGCATACAGTTCCACTGTGGGGGTGGAGGGAGGTGGAGGCTTGAAGTGAGGGAGGAGGGGAGTGGATGCTGCTCACCACACCACACAGCTCTCTTTCTCTCTTTCCCCTTCCTCTCCTAGCATCCTCTCAGTCTGCAGAGACCCCATGTGTGTCAGCCAAGCAGTGGAGCATCCCTTCTGTCTATTTTACCTATTTTTGTTGTTTCTCCTGCTGTCCCTCTCTCGCTCATCCCTCTTTTCCTGTTTTCGTCTTTATGTTTTTCATACTTTCTGTTTTACTTTATCCCTTTAAGCACGCTTGGTTTTTGTTAAGGATGTTGCAGAGAAAGACCTTCAGAAGGAGAAAAAAATTAAAGTCCACAGCTTGCAGTGTACAGAGTATGGAGATGGGAAAGGAAGCAAACAGAGAAGAAATGGTAAAGGGTGTGGCAGAATCCAAGGGACTGAAAGTGTAGAGTGTGCGTGTTTAACACCCCCTGTCCTCTAAGAAATATTGAGAAACTATTATTCAAGACCATTATTGATTTGGTTGTTATTGTTTTGTAGTCATTGTGGGATTAACTTAAGAAAGTAGGAACAAAATTGTAAGGAGAGAAAGAGTGGTCCTAGAGAGGCAGCTCTGGTTGGTGTGTGTGTGTGTGTGTGTGTGTGCGCGCACGTGCATGTGGACTTGTTTCCTGCTAAACTTCTCCACAGCAGGTGTCAGCTGAAGAAGGAGGCTTGGAGGCGGAGACATGGAGGGAGAAGGCAATTACTGTTGTGGAGCATTTTGTTTTGTTTGTGGAAGCAGCATTGTTTGGCCTGCTGCTAATGAGGCCCAGCGAGCGTGATAATAATGAATTGGGAAAAAGGTGACGCAGGGACTGTGTGTGTGTGTGTGTGTGTGTGTGTGTGTGTGTGTGTGTGTGTATGTTTGGTGGCGATGGTTGGTGGGATCATCTCACCAGAGAGTGCTGACATTCTCTCTGATAGGCCCCCAGGCTGAATGTGGTATCACAGCACTGTTTGATATTGATCGGGCCACACACACACACACACACACACACACATACACACACACACACACACACTCCAGTATTTTCTTTTTTCTGTCTCAACCTTGCAGCTTCTTTTTTAAAATCTATGTCCAAGTCACTCCGCTCGGATTTACCTTTTATTGACTTACTTTGAAAAGAGTTGTGTATGACACTCAGAGCATATCCAGCTATCCAGCTCAGTCGCCAGAGGAAAATGCTGGAATTGTTTGTTTCTGCAAACCACCAATGTTATATTTGTATTTGACAATACCACCAGACACAGCTGTTTTGTGCTTATTAGCTTATTTAAGCATGTTAACACACTTAGGTGAACACGGTACACCTTATCCCTGCTTTACATTAGCATGTTAGCATTCTGGTTGTGTCTATGAGGAGAGAGAGATATGTGGTTGGTTGGGGAGTAATTTTGTGTAACCTGTGAAGCACTTTGTAACCCTGGTTTGAAAAGTCAATATTATTAAAGTTATTATAGGGATGCACAGATTTTCAACATTTCTGCACATTTATTAAAAAGAAAAAGATGAAATATCAGTCATAACAAAGCGTGAATAAAGTGAAGGGGTCTGAGTACTTTTTGAATGCATGCACATTGTCTGTATCCCCATGCAGACAGGATTAACATTGCAGGGAGAGGTAGAGAATCAAATATTCACTTGGAATTTAACTCATCCTTACAGACTGCATTTTTTTTTTAACCAATAAAGGATATGGTGTATAATAGGCACGGACATTTCACAGGAAAAAGCCAAACAAGAAAGTCGAAAACCTTCCCGGGGGGCCAGAGGGAGAGACATGAGGTAAAAAGACTGCGTGAGGTGAATCTGAGTCAAACTAATGCTCCTGCTTTGTCTCCTCAGATCTTTATACACAGACACGATACACATGTTGATATTATTTTGTGTGACTTACACTAACAGAGGATATAATTATCTCTGATGTCCACCGCAAATAAACATCTATAAATTAACAGCAACTAATAGTTCATTAGGCATAACATGAACGGTTCAGATTTGGCGAAATGGAAATAAAAACAGGGCTAAAAAGATAAAACCAGTTCTTTTTAATCCGTAGTCAAAACTGTTCCCAAATGGGCCTATATGTTGGTATATGTTTTGATATGTCATGGACAAGCAGATCCACTCTGGGGATTTTGAAATACAGGAGAACCAGAGAGTTTACTCAGGAATCATATAAGCAACTGACCCTTCACTAAGTCCCACCCTCAAATGCAGACTGGTCAATCATGGCATAGCATCAGCCAGCTCAGACCAGGGTCGAACAACTTTATGTCTGTGCTCCGTAGACTCCCGTGCAATCGTCTCAGATTTATTTCATTTTCAGGCTGGTATTGTGGTTTTTGAGGTTGTCCTGTAATAATGATACTTGTTACCCACTGACAATGTAAGGAGATATACGTTAAAGGTTACGTCACTAACTTAACACTTGTATGCTATGCTAGCTGTTGAAGGTACTATACTGTTATACTGAATGTATACACATGCTGCTTTTGATGATTGTAACAGTGAGTAGAGACTCAGCCTGCTCTACAGGAATGGTGTTGCTCCTCAGTTTCACTGTCTTCTGTCTCGATCGCCAGTTGACGTGATGGTTCACTTTTACACTGTGATCTGTAGACTCAAGCTTCTGTCTTTATCTTTTGACCTGTTTTTGTTGCTGAATCAGTTTGACATCCTGGACAAATCCTTCAAATACAGACCATAGACTCTTCTGTCTGCTTATCTCTGAAATCACTTTTTTGTTTTACAAAATTAATATTTCTTCAGTTAGTGACAGTGTGGACCCCGTGCTCGCTCCAACAGTTTGACAGAGTAGCAGCTGCTAACAACAAAGGGGTGAGGCTATGCAAAGAGACAGTTACGGCTGTAATTATTACTGGGGTGTTGGTGAAAAAGTATTCCTTCCAGATGAGAAAATCAGGTAATGTGTCACCTGCCTTCTCCTGATAGGTCATTACTGTCTGATAGACTGTTTGTGTATATAGAACTATATTTTCTGAAAGTTGTAGTAACAACACCTCTTGTCATATTGCTTAACATTGTGTCACCTTCTACACATGGAATAAATCAGTACTCGTTGCATCTTTAGAGCCAACTCTAGTCGATTTTGGCCACACCTACCTGACACTAGCTTTTGAAAAGCCTGGATTCAAGAGTGCACAATTCCCCAACTTTGGTATAGTCACTGTGACCATGTTACCATGCTAAAGTTAGCCTATAGCTCAAACTGCAGAGCCTACGTGAGGGGTTGGCGACATTCACTGTCAAAAGAGCTATTTTTGACCAAAAATTATTTTAAAGAATCTGTCTGGAGTCGCAAAACATATTAGGCCTTATAATGAAGGTAACACAGCCTATTAGAACTAACCAGGTGGCACTGCAGTTGAGGTTTTATGATTATTTGGAATGTTAACTTTGCAGAGTTGGCAGTGAAAGCAAACGTATCTCATCGTGCACAATTAAATTCTATTTTCTTCCAAAACTTTTCTTTTTTGCATTGCTAGCTAAACTGGGGAGACTCTGGACTACTGTTGCCACTGCGATTTAGATTTAGCAAAATGTAGAGGAAATTGATGCACGTTAAAAATAAATATGACCTCACATTGTGTCAGTTATGTTCACATGCCAACTCATTTCATTGTCATTCCATCATTTCCTTTTTTATCTACTTTAAAGAAATGAGAGGACCACAAGATCATCCTGACTGCTTGACGACTCCATTTTGTCTTGTATTGCAAATTTTCGAAAGAAACAGAAGAATAAAATGCGTCAGACTTGGTGTGCGGTGTTTGTATGTAATTATTATCATTAGATAACGAACTAAAGAACACATACAAAAAATACAGACTTAATGTGTAAGTCAAGCTGGCACTGGACGTCAGTGTGAAAGATATTGGGCTCTTATGTTGGACAGATGTTAAATTTAGTTTTTTTTTTATGTCTTAATTTTAAATGTCTAACAATGTCAGTGTTATGTGGCGTGGAGAAGGTGGACCCAAATGCGGGAGACAGCAGACCACAGCGGCTCAAAAAAAGATCATGCTTTAGTTCACGGATACAGCAACTGAACATCACAAACCAAAATCAAGAGGCCGTTTACACGTCGCCGGCTATTTTCATAAACGGACATTTCACCATCTCCGTTTTCAAAAAGATCTTCGTTTACACTTACCCGTGTATATATACACAAGAGCATGCCAAACCTGTAGGTGGCAGTGTAACGAGAGGCTCAAGCCTTCCATGTATCCATTGTCACCATAGCAACATAGGTCGCACTTTTGACACAGGCGCAAGTTCCGGCGCATACTGTGACGTCGGCTGCCTATAACTCTGTTTATCTCCGTTTATCTCAGTTTACATGCAAACGCGCAACCGGAGTTTTCCAAAATCTCCACTCTGGCCGGAGTTTTTAGAAAGACTCGTTTTCAGAGGAGAATCTCCGTTTGCGTGTAAACGAAGGGCACAAACGAAGGAAGATGTCTCCGTTTATCAAAATCACCGTGTACGTGTAAACGGCCTCCAAGTATCCAGCAAAGACTGAACTGAAACCCAGGACTTAAATAGCCTACACACTAGCCTGATGAGGGGATGTAGTGCAGGTGGAGATAAAAGGCGGAGAAGCTCAGGTGAAGGGAATCAAGTGATGAAGCAGAAGAACAGGCAGGGAGCTGATTGGCTGGGAAAAACTCAGGAGCAGGAAGAACTAATGAGGCTAACGCAGGGCAAGTGTGTAGCTGGGTAAATGAAACAAATGCACTGATTGGGGGAGTAAGAACAGATGAGTGACACTAAACAGGGCGGGGCTGACAAAGGCTAAGACACACAAAGACAGGAAGTTAAAGCAGACATGACACATAAGGAGTGAATCGACAAAATAAAACAGGAAACAGCTTAAACATGAACAAACATGAAACAAGGAAGAATGCAAACAGGAAACCCAACACAATCCTAGAGAAAAGAAAAGAAAAAATCTTGGATCATGACAGAATTTCATGTTGTGTAGACGTACACGTTATGATGACTGGAAGACATTGGATTTTGATTACTTAACAACACAACTTAAAACCAACAAAATACCAACATCATCTGTCACCAGTATTCTAAATCAAATGGACATTGGCATTTGATGTATTCTGACATTGTGGTCACCTGATGTCAACCTAAATTCAACCAAATACCAACCTCTAACCGCGTTGATGACCAGCTTGGAAGGCCTTTGGTCTTGTTATTTTCTTTATCAAGTTTTGTGCTAATGTTTACTTCTGTCTCCTGGCTGTCATGTTCCAATCTTTTCTTCAAATCAATACTTAAATGTCTTTATATTGTTTTAAAAAATCTGTTTGTAACTGACCTCTAATTCTGTCCTTTTTCAGCAGCCTTCCTCCTCGTGGCACTGTTGTTTGTCAACTCTGGGTTTCGGGTGAAGAGCAGAGGGATTTGTGTTGGATCTGATATGAGAGCTGACCACCGTGATAACACTCATTGCTTCACACTCACCTGTGCTGTATTCAATCTAACAGTCACCTCTGCCTGTGGGTGGTTTGCTGTGTGTGTAAGTGTGTGTGTTTTGGTTGGAAGGGTGTGTCTGTGTTGAGTGCTAGGGGGACAGAATTATTACTCCCCTCACTTTGGTGTCCAAAGGAAGCCCCTCAGATTCCTCTAGTTTAACACCTCCCTGAGGAGAGAGGATCAGACAGTCTGCAAAAGGAATGAATCTGTGTGTGTGTGTGTGTGTGTGTGTGTGTGTGTGTGTGTGTGTCTGTGTGTGTGTGACCAGCAGCCATGTTGGAGAGTTTGGTTAGCATGGACCAAAGACCACTGACAGCTTGGCTTCCTCTCCTTCATTACGTTTCCTCACCTCTCTTTGCACATTTCCTTGCCTTTCTCTCTGCACTCCAGCTCCTCTTTGTCGCTCTCCATTTTCATTGTGAATACAGCCTGATCCCTCCATTTCTCCTTTGAGTCTTTCAGCGTACCGTCCGACTGTTAATAGCGTCTGTCAACACCAGCGGTCTTTTCTCTGACTGTCTGTTTGCTTTTTTCCCCTCCTTACCCTTATAAAGGTGAATACTTTCAGCATCCTGCTTTTGTCTATGTAGCTGTCTGTTTTTGACACTTTCTCCCGCTGCTTTATAAACCCTCTCCCCTCGTCTTGTCTCCCTTCCTCTCGCCTCCACAGAGACGGTCACCAAAATATACAGTCTTATTTATAAAAAAAAAAAAAGCATGCTTGTATGCCTCCCTGCAGCCATTTAGCTTTTCTCTCGTCCCATGTCTCCTTTCATTTCTCTCCCTTTCTTTTACTCATTTATATCCGCCTGGTAAGAACAGGGACGTGAGGTGCATTCTCCTCCTAACTTATTACTTAATGTATTTGCCTCTTTATCATCTTCTTTCCCTTCTCCGTCTTCTATCCATCAGACTAATGGACAGACAGATATTTTAGAGACATTTAAGTCTGAGTTTTCATACACAATGATCCTGAGTGGAGTGCATGTGTCAGGTGTCTACATTCACGCATATCCATAGCTGTGACTATCTCTTGCTGAACATGTAGTAACCCAGAAGGCTTCGTATTCTCTCTCTGTGTCTCTTTGTGTGTTTCTCTATCTATCTTGCCCCCTGACCAGCCTGTCCCTCTGGGGTGGGGCAGAGGAGAGCCCAGTGGACCACGACAGACCTTGTCTATTTCCATCCCCCTCCCACCCCGTCCCTCTCTGATGACACGTCTGATGACGGTCCCCTGGTACCATGGCTGACCCCTTCCGTCAGCTCTCATCAGCTGGATTGACAGCTGTCAGTCAATTGTCTGGGCTGTGTTGTGACAGGGTGAAGCATTGATAGACAGTCACTATGTTTGTGCGTGTGTGTTTACACTCATCAATAATATACTCCTTTAATATCAGAGTTATTAAAGTTAAATTTATTTTTGTTAAGGCTCATTATTCAGGCTTGTAGGGATTCATTGTCTCTGATATTTCTGTAAAAAAAATCTTAATATTCATCACTTTCATTGTTTACACATGTGTCGTATAAAAACAATGTGATGTTAAGTATCTCTTCAGCTTAATTAGACTTGTGTGATTAACATCCTAATGACGGAGCAGTCATTAAAGTCAGTCAGGTGAGATTCAGCTCAGGAGCTCTGTTCATTTAAACACGCCTCCTGTGTTGTGTTATCAAGTAAGACAAACATTTCCAGACATTTGAATGTTTTGTAGCCGGTGGCAAAAGAGCAAAGCAGCGAGGATTTCTCAGCTCGCCTGTCTTTGTTGTGTGGGAGCAGACACATCTATTGTTTATCTGCATTATTATTCTCCATTGCCACCAAACCACTAATGACATAGCATTCAGATCAAACCCCTCTATTTATGGCAGCCAGGATGGGACTCGTGTCATATTCTGCAGCTGTGTGGATGAATTAATGGCTGAACTCTGTGACCCTGTCGTGTAAGGCGGGAAGAAAAAATCCCAACCTTATTACAGTATTTCTCTACTAGAGCATCATGGCTTAAAATATGTAGATTGGATCTAAATTTAGCAATAAAAACTACACTCAAAATGAACAGTATGTTCTGTAAATTACACCAGTGTAACAGATACCCTCGACCATAATGCAGAATGCAGGAAGAAGTATCAATGCCACAATGTTAAAACCAGTGGTAGAAGAAGGACTCACTTCTTCTACCTCAGTAAAAGTACTAAATATATATGATATACTGCACTGTATATTCTATAATACTAATAATAATATGTATACACTACTAATAATAGTAGTGTAAAAATGCTACAAGAAAAAGCCCTGCAGTTAAATTTCCACTTAAGCAAGAGTACAAAACTGTTAATATGTACTTACAATACCAAAAGTATGCATTATGCAGAATGCATTCAGTTATAATTATTGATGCATTAATGTATTTATCAGTTTAATGTTGCAGCTGGTACAGGTGGGGTTCATTTGAAATACTTTATATATTGCTGGGTTGATTAACCTGTGATAATATATCCAAATTTATTAGTTGATTTAATGTATTTGTGGTCTAAATCTGCAAAGTAACTAGTAACTAAAGCTCTTGCTCGCATAAATGTAGTGCAGTAAAAAGTACAATATCACCGCTAAGATTTGCGTAGAACTACAAAGTAGAATAAAATGAGAAGTACAAGTACGGCAAAACTGTAATTAAGTACAGTACTTGCGTAAATGTACTTAGCTATATTCCAGCACTAGTTAAAACTCCATGTCCACTCCATAACAAGTAAATTAAAAATCTCACTTACATAAAGGTACATTAGTGTTAGTAGGCTATCAAAAGCAAAAGTACTCATGATGCGAAAAGAGCCATTTTAGAACATCTCATTTATCATAAATATATTTGTGGAATTTGATTGATTGGTCTGATTCTTTAACATGTCATCAGCATTTTATGTCAAGATGAAGCTAATTTTACCAACTGTATATACTGTTCGGCAATTAGATACAACTGTGCTTTGTAAACTGATCACATTTCTCTGTATGAAATCTTCATCTTAAAAGTAACTAGTAATTATTACTGTTAAATTAATATTGTAAAAAGTAGTGAAGTAGAGGTATAAAGTATCTTAGAATAGAAATACTCTAGTACTCTAAAACTATACTCAAATGCAGTATTTGAGTATGTACGTAGTTATAACCCACCACTGGTTAAAAAAAAGGGCCTTTATCCTGCATTTGGACAAATTTCTAATCTTAAAAACTGTCAGAATATCTAAATTCTTATGCTTCAATGAGCTCAAAGTGGTAGCTACTTTTATAGTAAATTACATCCACTCTGACCTTGTCTTGCCCCTCACCATGCACCACATCACAGAGGGCTGTAAAAAATATCAAAAACTGCTGTCATGAATTAAATCTTGTAAGCACGATCTAAGATACTGTTTGTGTGCTCCAGATGCATATATAACTGATGCACACCTTTTGCCCTCAAGCTTTTGTCCACACATTCCTCATATCAAACCTTCAGCTTTAGAGAAGCCTTCAAGGTTAAAGATGAAAACGTGTAATGGGAAAGTTCCCAGTTTGAGTCCCTGGATCATCTGGGAAAATGAGGATGGGAAAAATGATGCCCTCCCCTCCCTTGACAGCTACTGTGGAGGTGCACTTGAACCGAAACACTAAAACCCAGCCACAGAAACAGACTGTTCACACTGGGAACCACCCAGTCGTGAAAAAAATGTGAGGGAGACAGCAGAAGTGTGCTGTCAGTTCAGTTTAGTTTTAACTTATTTATTGGCTCAAATAATAAAACAAAGTAACAAATAATAACCTCAAACAATACAATCAAAAATATGTTTTTCATATTGTCATGTAGGATTGCTCTGTTTCTTCAAAAAAAAAAAAAAAAGAAAAAAAATCATTTGGTGAATAAACCACTCAGCTGGTTTAACAATTCATCATTATGTGTAATGAAAATCTTATTATCTGAAGGCAGTACAATTAAGACTGTGATTTATATGACTGCAAATTAACATATCAATAAGCCTTATAGGAAATGTCTCATTAATTAGTCATCCCTTAATTGGCCCTGAATGCCATTAGCGCGCTGTGTGTGTTAACCATGCGTTCATTAATAACATTACTGCGCGACCCGGATCTGCATGGCCAAGCTAAGATTAGTTTAACTGTTGTTACCACTTCAGCTGTTGCACTGCACTGTGTGTGTGTGTGTGTGTGTGTGTGTTTTAGAATGATATGACACCCATGCCCATGCTGATGTTGGTTCTGCTTTGATCAATGGCGCCTGGCATTGGGAGGGGGGGCGGCTGGAGGTGAGTTGGGGGGGGGGGGGGGGGGGGTTATGGGGGGTCCAAACCTCCCACTGGTGCTGATGAAGACGAATGAGCTAACAAGACATGACGGAATTGCTTTTGCAAAGAGGGGGGCTGAATGGTGTGTCGTGATATTGTGTTGAGGGCGGCTAAAGGGGCAGGTTGATTTATTGTTCCAGCAGCAGATAGCCAACGTTTTACCTCCCCTCCCTCCCTACGTATTCACGGGGACCCTTCAGTCTTTAATTACAGCCCCCAGCCTACTCCATTCTCTCATCCATGTCCTTATTAGAAGAGTCATATCACACATCATACATCCAGGCTGGCAGAGGACAACAGTATATATGAGACAACGCCTGAGGAGGGGGGCGAGGATCGGTGCCCAAAATGTCACAGCCATGTTGATTCTGCATTCCATTACCACCTTATGGTCAGGAAAACAGGGAGGAAAAACAGAAATTGGGGGAGAGTAATGAAGCCAGGGAACTGAAGGTCAAAGGAAGAACTAGAAAAAACCTAAAACAGGGAATGGATGAAATCGAGGAGAGGAGGAAAGTGGGCCGATTAAGATATGTACATAATGGTAAAGGGGGATAGGGGGATGACAAATGGAGAAATAGAGCAATCCTCAGAGAGAGGAGGAGGGGTAAGGACATGTTAAATGGTGTGGGAGGCCTGTGAGTAAGGTGGAGCACGTTGGTCCAACCTGATGAATTCATAAAATGTCTTCAGAGGAAAGAGAAGGAAAGCAAAACAATAAGAAAATGCAAAACTAAAATAAGAAAAAGGGAAAAGTTGGAGCGCTACCAGTGAGAAAAATCAGAACCAGTAGCTCTTATAGCTTTGCTGGCCAATTACAGATTATTCTGTTTGTTCTCAAATGAATATGAATAATCTAATTATATCACACAAGACTCCCCTGCAATAAGTGGACAAATAGCTGTGCAGGTCTACATTAGTGATTCTCTGCAGCGAAAAGGCGAGAGAGGGGGAGAGGTAAGGCACCCCACACAATTTATCACTGCATTGCCATTCGCTCTCTGAAATATCAGCCTATTAAAACATTCATTGAGATGATTAAACTGCAATAAAATCTAAGAAAATTTGCACTGACACTTTCAGTGCATGATTTATTATGGCCAGGGCTTTGCATATGCCTCTCCAACCCCGATAAACACAGAGAGGGGAAAGATCAGATGCTGCCACCTGCTGGCTGACTGTGAGCTGAAGGAGGTTTAGTCAGAATTTGTATTGAAGATTCTGATTACTTTTTAACATCAGTTTTAGTCCCATGGAAGCAATGCCAAGTCAGAACAGACTTGTTTTATTTATTCTTGTAATGTTGATATCTTTTTGGTATTTTAAATTGAGATCTTCAGCAAAATAATGGATTTCATAACTGTTTTTCAGTTTCCACTTGTACAATGGCATTTATGTTGCAATGTGTTTAATAATATTATTAATTAATTTTTAGTCAAATTGGCATTTTGGCTTTATTATATAGTTAGTCTTAGACAGAACTAAGAACCTACTATATTCTCATTATGGAATATTCTGTCAGTCATTGTCAATTCAATTCCTTTTTATTGTCATTGTAAATAAATACAATGAAATTCGATGCACAGAATAAAGAGGGGATAGGTTATCATTCATCTATACTCTAAACACACACACACACACACACACACACACACACACACTGCACGTACACGCATTCACACATACGCAGCACAAGCAGTGCCAACATATGCCTTGAATGCCTCAAATTATTACACATGAAATAAATAAATGAATAAATTGTTGCACACTTTACAGAGTGCTGAGCTGCTGAGTGATTAATACATTGATTGTTGGGTCTATAAAGCCCATGGTGGCGTATTCAAACTGCTTGTTTTAAGATATTCACTTTACTGTCACAGAAGACGGTAAATTTTCATATTCGAGAAGTTGGAATTATATGAAAAATCATGCAATTGATCTTTTATTTAATCAACTAATCAATAGCTACTAATTCAGCTCTTAGACAAAGATCCTAGACCAGTGATTTACGGCCATCTGGGACAAATCTGGCCTGCAGTAGGTTCCTGGGTGGCAAGGGGGGTCCTGTGGACTTCTTGACAGAGCTCTGGGCTCATCATTTTATATTGTATATTATATATTATATATTGATTATTAACTGACTGGTGGCCTCCTGTCATTTTACAAATGTGCCCTCCTGAAAAACCACGTTGTGCAACCCTGTCCTAGACTGAATTTACGCACCAAGGTGATCCAGTATAATCATTCTGTCTTAGCGATTTTTAAAGAGACTGAGATACTAACTCACAACTGTCTGCTGCAGCCATAGCATGTGACTCTCCCAAGTTGTAGCATGTGGAATAAAACATAAATAGGGAATTAAGAAAGAACTGGCAAATGAATTTATTTAAGAAACCTCACCTTAACAATAAAGGGAGTTGAAATTATCTCTGCACAAAACCATGTAGTCATGTAGTCTGTGTGCAATTGTGTGTTAGAGTGCATGTGTGAGGAGGACTGGCAAGGAAAAGTGAGGAAAGGACAGAAAACACTTGTAACAGTTTGTTAAGTAGGTAGAAAGAGGAAGACAAAGAAGTGTAGAAGTCATTAGAAAAAGGTTTTGTAATGTAATGTTAAATATGCAGCTTCATATTCTAAATGTCACAGCAGTTTCTTTATGCAAATTTGAATTACACGTTCCCAATGGAAACCATTTTGCAATCATTGAGAACTGTGTTGCCATAAGTCATTGTCTTACAACCCCATTCTCTTTCACACAGCATGATCTAATTACTTACTGTATGTGTCACATAATTGGAGACAGCGAGGGGTCAGATTGTAACAATATCCAGTCCACATTTCACTGCATTAGCTGAGGTGGAAGTGTTTTGTGTTGAACTGGTGTTGTATTGATCCATATGGTTTATTACAGGCTGTGCGAGTGTTACTTGATACTGTCCGGGAAGACAGGAGGGGGGATTACCTGGAAATGGTGCTATCGATCAGGGGTTTGCCTCAAGAGAGGGCTACACGTCGCTCAACCCCACCAGGGGCACACAGTATTGGAAAGATGCTGCACAAACAAACCCCACCTGAGACGTGTGTTTATGACATGCTGCCCTTTGTCCACAGTGATGTATCTGCTCCAGAGGTCATTCTGCTGGTGGGAAAGGGTGGTGTTAACGGAGAGTCATGACACGAGCTGATGAATCACACCAATAGCAAAGCCTTTTAACTATCACGATGCTAGTGCTTGTTTGGGTGTATACAGTGGAGGAATGTAACTAAGTACATTTATTCAAGTGCTGTACTTAGGTACAAATTCAAGGTTCAGTTTTATTTTTCTACTTTTATTCAGCTCAATGGTAAATATTGTATTTTTAACTGAACTACATTTGTCCCACAGCTTCAGCAACTTTTTTATATTATTATTTTTCATACCCTTGCTACTGAGTCAAAACCATCTCCCTACAACCCTCTTGGATCAGATGGAAAATGCATCGTCACAAAGCTGAAAACAGGGCTGTTTTTCTGACACCATGAAAAGCTGATTTTTTTTTTTAGATATAGCTACATGGTTCTCACAGGACAGCCACTCTACAAACATATGCCACTCTTATAGAATATGATGCAAGTACAGAGGTACATGTTGCTGGTGATACTTAGATACTTATTTATTAAAGTAAGGTTTTGAATGCAGGACTTCCACCTATAGTGGAGTATTTTTACAGTGTGGTAGTATTAACCCTGTGATTGGCTGTTGACCTCTTGAATTTATACCCTGTCTCTCGCCCAGTATCGCAGTACACAGCCCTGTAAAGGATAAGTAGTTACAGATAATGGATGAATGGATGTTATTTGTACTTTCACTTAAATAAAGGATCCGAATACTTCTTCCACTTATGCACTCTTTCCCTGTGAGGACCAATTTTAATGTTAGACCTGGTGAGTGAGGACACTGACCAGTTCTCACTTTGTCAAAGGGCAGCTTGAGAGTTAAGATTTGGTGTTAGGTTAGGGGACTGCAATCATGACTGTGAGTCATGCAATCGTACTGTCACAGGTCTTAATCTGGATGATGATAGTCTTTTTGTATGAAGAACAAATCTTAAACATATCTCAGCAGTAAATATATAAAAATAATTAAATCATGAAAATTAGTCAAGTAAATATTTAAGCCAGTAAAAGAATATAAAAGAAAAACATTGTAGGATTAGGAAGTCAGTAGTTTTTGACTGTTACCATCTCTAAACCAACACATTCTCACTTCGGCCTTGTCACGTATTATGTTTGGTAATGGACTCTCCATGTCCACATACAACGTTCCCTGGGTGCGTTGGTTGTTGACGTTCTAGGACACCGTGTCAAGTTCTGCCTGTTACATGCATTGTCTTCTTTCAAGACACACTTCTGTTTTCACAGGAAATTTACTATTTACATACAGTCTCTTTCAAAATAAAGGCACTACGTCAGTACAACACGGTGAATTTACTTTTTTTTTTCCTTCAACAACAAACACACGTGGTTAGCTTTATGAAAAAAGAACAACGTTTGGCTTTATAATCTTACCGGATACGGACACCGCTCTCTCAGGTGAAAATCAGTGTTGGCTGGACCCATCCACCACCCCTCCACCTGTCCCACTCAGACTTTCATCGTCTTAACTTTCATCCTTGTCCTGCCGTGTTACCCCGTGCTGCCACCAGGCGCTGGCAACTGGTCACATATTATGCCGACGTTAAAGAACGCCTTTTTTCGTTGGTTTTTGATGACTTCGGAGTGAGACCGAGCTCTCTAAACAGGTTAAAATCATGAGAAGAAGTCTCAGTTAAGGTTAGAGTGAAAGAGCTCCAACAGTTGACTGTTACCATATCCAAACAGTTTAGGATTAGGGAAGAGGTCAAAGGTCATATTAATGGTGAAAGAGCTCTAACCACCAACTATTTCCACCTCCAAACAGGTTAAAGTTAGAGGAAGAGATTGGACAGAGCTTTCAACCCTAGTACCTACTATGACTCATCAATTTCAATCTTGTATTTTATTCCATTAGATGGTCAGTATAATACTTTTTATGTGTTGATATGATTCTGACTTTTATAAAGACCCAGAGGATCCATTGTTTGCAGAATTACATTTTTCTCCTTACTCTGCTGTTGAGTTCCAGTCCAGGTCATGACAAGTCTAATATCAACAGGCAATCTTAGAAATGATTGCACCGCTCTGTAGATTTCATTTCCTTTACATGCATGGTACATGTAGGTCCACGTTAAAGATTAGGGCCTCAGCTGTGCATTTTGTCAGTGAGGGTTCTTGCACTCAGATATACTGTAAATGTGTGTATATAGCGTGCAAGAAGTGTCTGTGTGCTTCCACATTGTCAGGCTGCCTGTGCCTCAGCATTGTAATCTCAGCCTGCTCTGGCATTATAGTCACTCCAGTGCCAGAGCCACGCTGCCACATAGCTGACAGTCTGCTGACTGTCTGTGGAGTGGCTGTGGAGTGGCTGCAGTGTGACTCAGCAGCGATTTAAATAAACACTGACCCCATATCATGTCACACAGCCACATGTATACTGTCACGCTCACTGTTTGTGGAGAGATACAGTAGTGGAGTTCACATCATTTTTTAACAAAAGCTGATAATATAGTCGTGAGGCATAGTGTTAATAAATCATAGATGAATAAACAGTAGGGAGTGTTAACGATATACTTCAAACCCCAATTGATCATTACAGTATGTGTGTCATGTCTCATTATGTGACTTTGCGAAATATGATCTAGCCCTTTAAAACACCAAAGTCACACAATAGTAGAAGCCAATTATAGACTGAGGCAGAGACCAACAGCTCTCATGTTCAGCAAGGTAAAATTACTGCTTTTGTCAGTAGAGTCTGGCTTTGATGAGAGCATAGATAAGGTTTCATTTTTACTTAAGTTCCCTGTCGATAAGGGCCGTCTGTTTGGGAAGTACTGATCAATCATACAACTGGTATAGTGCACAAGTTGTGTGAGAGTTTGTCAATGGATATTTTGATATAGTTTATACAGTCATGAATTTCTCCCATGTTTTAATTCTTCATTCACCACGGAGGCAGGCGAGAAATATGTTTTCTTCACAAGTTCAACGTAACAAAGGGTGAGTAACTGATATACAAATGTTTTTTTAGGGGGTTACTTATTCCTTGAATATGACAGACTGATATGGGAATAATACAAAGACCACTCATGGTAAATTTAGCCTGATCATATGTCTGCCAATTATATTTGTGTATTTGAAAAAAGATGGCATAAGCGGTCAAGCTATTATGACACAGGGATGAATTAAGATGTGGTTGTTGCAGCCGTTGTAATTTTGCTTTATTTTTATCTTATTTTTTATTTTTTATTTTTTTTTCTGTTTGTTTGTTTGTCTGTTTGTCCGTTTTACCCTCTGTATGTATAAACACTGGGTGGAAAAAAATAAAGTATTGAAAAAATATATATATATTTGTGTATATTTGTATATTTGATTGTATGGACAAATACAGCCATTAATGAATGAATGTAAATCAAAACTTTATACATTACATCATATACATTTCAATATCTTATACTATAGACATAGTATACATAATAATATAACAAAGTATATAATATTTTCACATGCCATCTAATGCTTCCACTCCCCATTGGTATTGTGAAATGGTGTAGTCCATCTTGGTCAGATGTGCAAAAAACACACAAGTATCACTAATGTAAAGATGTGAGTTGAACTGCAGCCTGAGAAGGCCTCACCAAATTTCAGGGGCTCCTAAAGGAAAAGACAGAATTAGATTGGATTAGACCCCGTGGAGATTGAGAGATTGATTTAAGGAGGGTGATGAATCCAAAGTCAAATAGGGAACCCCCCTGGGGTCTAGACGCTGGTGGTGGTAGAGGTGGTGAAGATGCGATGAGAGGAAGTTGGAGAAATGCTGATGATCTGAATGAGTAGAGCTTGTCCTGGACTCTGGATACAATGGCTGGAGGTGAACGGGGTAGAGGAGGGCAAGATTCTGCCTAAAATGATGGCTGACAGCAGCAGAAAAGAGAGTTTGATTGGATAACTAGAAGAGTGAACACCCATAGTCAGCTGATTAGAGGAAGCAGTGGGAGTGGGATGGAGTGAGAGAGAGTTGTGAGTGAATGAGCACAAAGAAAATCTTCCTGATTGAAGTTACGCTGAGCTTCATAAGAAAAAATGAATAAAGAAAAGCACAATAAAAGCAGTATAGAAATATAGTATCGTGATATAAGTAAAACAACTGAAAATAAAATAGTGTTAGATTTACTACTTATGATACTACTATTCCCATAGTAATAAAAATATTGGTGATGTGTAATTGAGGACAAGGTGTAGGTATGTTGTGTTTCACTGTGTCACATAAAGCCAAAATCTTCAGTGGTAAATAAGTAGATGCACCACAAACAAGATGAATTGCTTCTTCTTTTTATTTAGACTGCCATCACCTGCACCAAGTTATAAGGACTGTCAGTGCTGTGGGCAGGGCATGTGCTTTTAAATGAGTCCAAAATCTTAAATATCAACACCACTTACAATACTGTACTATTACAGTTTAGAGGTTCAGTTTGCTGTGTCACATCCCTCAGCACTACTGCTCTCCGATTAGTACAGACACTGGTGGATTGTATCTGATTACCCGCCATGGTTTAGCGATGCACAATGCAACAGTGATATCAAAGCTATTAATATAGATCAGATGCAGAATGGTTCCTACAGAGGAGAGATGTGGTACCCGGGCGTCCTCTCAGCCCAGTGGCTCCTCTCTGTCACACTGCTGGTCTGCCTGCTGCTCTGGCTCAGGAAGAAAAATCAAGGTATGAATTCAGTGTGGGTATTTGTGTGTTTGTTTGTGATGAGTCATTTCGGTCTGTGCACCTTTTATATTTGAATGTTATTGTCCCTGTTGTCAACAAGTTGCATTTGCTTATGGAAACTTTTACTGCACCATGCCCTTTTTGTTGGTTAGTTGTCATACTGTATATTTAAGAGGTCTTAAACACACAGTTATGACCAATTTTACATGGCCAGTTGTTGGGATGACTCTGCAGTTTCACAGTAATGGCGGTAAAAAAGGGGAGGGGCTCCTGTGTGTTTTATAGATAGCAGCAATGTGTCTGCATCCAGACATCTTGTATCTATTTAAAGACAACTCCAGTGAGCTGCCTACAACCGACACGCCTCCCACCCGCACTGCTGTCCCATTGATTCTTTTTTCCATTTTTAATCAACTTATACAGACATATTATCAATTAATGACCACATTGTGCTGTTACCTAAATTTGATTTTATATTGTTTATGTTCAGCTGCTACTATAATATGCACTGATATACTTGATTAGGAGACAGAAAATAAAGTAATTACTTCTACATTGCTGGCACTTAAATTAAATCAGCTTCATTTGCAGTGACTGTACAAATACTTTAATAGTCACAAAACCCTCCAGACACACACACAGGCTCATACCCACATCGAGGTGTAGTACTGCTGTATCTAATTACTCAACTGATTCATAATTCCAGACATGAATAGCGGACTAACACAGTATAATGTGCCTGCTATTGGACGGGGAGTCAATTAAAAAGTAACTGACAGTTGCATCATGGGGGTTAGATTTTCCTCCATACACAAATTACTTACATGAAGAAATTACAAACAAGTACAAATAGTTGTCTGAATTATAGGCTTTGTGAGCAGGAGGCATCCATTTACAATACCCAGCAGTCTTGTTTGTGTGCAGCCAATTTCATCTTTTAGTGAGAAATGCATTTATCTTTATTGAGCTGGACGTATATGTGACCTGCTGGAGTCAGAGGAGACTGTTTGTTTCTTTGTTAGAATAAAGAGTATGGTTATGTGCTTTTTCCTCTGTATGTATACCTCAGTCACCAGCCTATTAGCTGCAGTTCACAGCAAAAAACACGACAAGGCCAGTGGGAGTAAATTAACCTGCCATGTACAGACAGAGGATGTTACATGGCGATCACAGATGCTTGAAAATGCTGAGGAATAATGCTTGAGCACGCTGTCTTTTGTAGAAAAGGTCCATCATGTGAGTGAGTTGCTTTGTACAGTGGAGTGCCTTATGAAAGGTTTTCTGTAATAAAAGCTGATGTATCACAGCATGGTCACATAACAGTACAGTTGAGCCACATGCTGGGTAATGTGTCATGGTTCTCGCTCCTCAGGTGGTGATGACCTCTCTGCATCTGAACGTGAAAACAAGACGACCATGAGCTCTAATCCACCGAGGGATGCTGGTAAGCTCGGCTGCTCGACTATTGCTATCAGTTTGAATATGTAGTGTCCCCATGAGGCCAGTGGTAGGAGAGGACCTAAAAGTCATTATCTCACCATAATTTAATTAATAATGCTGCCAAAAAGCATGTTTATATTTGTTTGATTTGTATCTGCAGTAGCTGTGACAGATAGTAAAGTACAGATAACAGAGATATAGCTACAGCACTAAATCACAGTGGATGTTAATAAAAAATTGTGATGCCGATCATCCAAAAACCCACTTTCATGTTAAAAATAAAATGGAACTGAAGTGCTACAAAACACAATGTATTGCATAAGTGTTCACCCGCTTCACTATGACACATCTAAATCGATCCATTGTTTTAAGCATGCAGAATGGAGACAAGGGCCCCACCACACACATGCAAACATACAGCACACACACACACACACACACACACACACACACACACACTCACCACCACGACAACCATTTGATGTCCCTGAATGGAGGTGCAACCAAGTTATGACATGTGCTTCAACAGCTTCATCTAAAAGGTCCAACAGCCACTTATTTTTTGGCAAAGAGCACATAATGAAGATGAGGAAAGATTTTAAACAAACCTGTGATAAAGATACCAAAACATACCAAGGACGAAGATGTAACAAAATTTAAGTACACTTTTTTATATTTGAAAATATATATATAGCACCTTTCATGTCCTTTCGTGAAAATCAAGAGCAGGTTATTTTCCTGAAACAGATAGAGTCATAGAAATCCAGGAGGAAACCTGCTGCTTCAAGACAAGTTGAATCAGGAAGATTCATTTTCCAGCATGACAAAGTCCCCAAATGTAAAGCTCATAAGATAAATGGGGGAGGATTAAAAATAGCAATATTAATGCCCTGCAATGGTCACTGTGGACTGCTGTTCACCTATGGTCCCCATGCATCTTAAAATCTTCATAGTCTATAATTCAGTGCAGTGCATTTTATTTGAACTTCATTTATATAAATTTCTAGATATTTGCATTTGTGAGAAGTGTGAAAAAGCCTAATAATATCCACTCTGATTCAATCTTGTAAAATAAAATATGAAAAATGACAGAGGAGGTGGGAGATGAGGGGCGTTGAATACTTTTAATAGGCACTGTGCACACGTGTGTGTGTGTGTGTGTGTGTGTGTGCGTACGTGCGTACGTGCATGCATCTAAATATGTATGTGCAACTATGTGTGTCTTCATGTCTGCCAAGAGGGTAGTTATGCAGTGCACTCTGCAACTGGTATTACTTTCCGTAACAGGCAGGCTGAGTTAGAGGTGAGACGCTGCTCGTACTCCACACAGTACAGCAGGATTTTTACTCTCAAGGCCTCTTTCCCCCAGCCGGCTTCAGCTCCAGGACCATGGCACAAACGGCTACCATCGACCCCACCAAGATGGGAGTGGGTCGGGCGATCGCCGTGCTGACCTCGGGAGGCGATGCTCAGGGTATGTGAAGTGTTTCCAGGGTGGTATGTGGGTGTGGACTGCCAAGTCAGAGCGTGTCTGCTGTTTGTTTGCCTCAGCAGGTGGTTGAGAGGATCTGGTGTGTGGGAAGCCACTACTTAGTAACTCAACAGCAGGGTTTGACGTGTAGTGAGTCAGAAACCTAGAAATACTGGATTTGATGTCTCTTGAATAGTCAGTGGTTGTCTTGGAAAAGTGCATACATATATCTCCACTGTGTAGGATCTGTGCTAAAATTCTTTTTGCACCTGAAGTAACTCCTGCTTTTTGCCAGAAGTCTAGCCCCTTTTCACTGTCATTTTCAGTCATGCATGATTGCAGCTCCTGTTTATATCAAATTTGACAACTCTTGATTTTTATTTCATTAGTGATCATAATACTTTAATGACCTCGTTCTTGCGATAGAGCTATCTCAGCTATCTATCTCATTGAGCTAACTTATGGAAAAGGGCAGCATGAATTCCTTCAGCTAAAGCTGCTACGACCACAGACTGAGACAGCCTCTCCTCTGACCTTTAACTTGATGAGGAATAACTCCACCGTGACCTTTCACTGACCCCACACAACCCTGGAGTCCGAGCATGTGAGACAGTGAGCTATCTATCTGTCTGTTTTTCTGCCTCTCTGAACTTTATGAGACTTAAGGGCAAGTGTGTAAATACAAAACTGCACAGCTTGCTAACCTCCACCCTTCTTCTTTTTCTCCTCTCCAAAATACATAGTTCTGATTAAACCTTACCTTGTTAGTCTCCTTGATATCTATTAGTCCTTTAGTCCAAATTTCTTCCTCTGTTCCTTATTCCTCTCTCTAATGCTGCCACGAGGGCTAATTTTAGAGGCATGACCTTTCCGTCATGTATTTGTAAAGTAGTGAGGTGAGACTGAGAGGGTCTTCCTTTACTTCCTCTCTCCCTTCTCCTTCTTTACACTGTAAGTGGAGATGCTTTTGGCACCATGAAGGTTAATCTATCCACATCTTGTCCTTTAAGCGACCCACTTGCTGTTCAGACTGCAGGCAGAAGCCCAGTTTCCTTTCTTGCAATACAAGCTCCCCACTATCACTGACAACTTAACTCTTACCAACAATGAACGTTCAGTCAAATAAAATAAAGTACTGTTTGACAACTTTACCACCATTTTCCCATTATTCCATTCAATCACTCTTTCTCCACCTGTGTGAGGTCCTCATATAATTATAAAGGCTAATGTGCACACACACACTATGCCTACAGGTATGAACGCAGCTGTGAGGGCCACAGTTCGAGTGGGACTTTACACTGGAGCCAAGGTGTATTTCGTCCATGAGGTAAGTGCTGCTCTTGAATTTTTTGTTTTGATTATGCAATAAATCATTTAATCTGAACAATGTCAAAACTGAAACAAACAAAAAAAAAGGTCACCATCATGCCCACCATCAAGTTGCCACAGCTCCAGGTGCTATCTTGTGTTTGCATGAACTGTCTGTCCGACAATCCAAAACCCCAACAGTTCTTCAAATTACAATAATATGAACAGAAAAAATGACAAATACGCACAGCTGAGAGGCTGGAACCAGTAAATGTTTGCCATTTTTGTGTAAGCAATTCATCAGTCACACGATTTTCTTTTGACCAACCAATTGTTTTCAGCAGTATTCCTCTGCCAATCACACAAAATCCACATTGCCTATAAATAATCAGCAAATCCCCAATATAATTAACACACCACTTGTTGGACTGAAATAACATGCACATGTCAGAGTATAAATATGCCCGGATAATTAAGCCTGGAGCTTCTTCCCAGCAATGACCCCTGTTCAAGGAGGTGGTATTTTGTTTTTGTTGACAGGGTTACCAGGGTCTGGTGGATGGAGGAGACCATATTTGCCCTGCTACTTGGGAGAGTGTGTCAATGATGCTACAACTGGTGAGAACAAGCACAAAGATGCAAAAACATATAATCTGCATGTTCTTTAACACGACTCTGTTTTTAACTTATGATCAGTGAAGGGGGTGGATGATCCGTGTAAATTTAGCAGCTCTTAAACCTTTACACTGCAGTTCTGTAGGTCAGATTAGTGTCATAAAAGGTCACTTGAATGCTAAAGTTCATTTAAATAGCTTAACACTTAACAGACATGAGTGCTTAGGTTTCAGCAGGCCTGGACTTGGAGAAAAAATTGGCCCTGGTATTTTGGCCCAGCCTGGGCTTTCACAATCAATCACACAAATGTGAGATCACATAAATGTCAATCATATATTATTTTCTTTTACATTTGGGGGGCACATATTAAGCAGGGGGTCTGGGAGAGATTTTGAACATCAAACATTTCATTTCCTGCATTCTGGTGAATTTTTAAACACCGATTTGTGCCCTTTACTCATCAAGTAATGGTGGAGATGTAATTTCATTTTCAACTGTGCATCGTTGCTTTGTCTTTAAATTCATGCAGATTGTAACCGTTGCTTTTCAGGTTGCGCTTTAGCAGTCAGTTGAAACAAAAGTCCTCTGCTACTTTTACGTTTTTATTAGGGGGAAAATGCACATAGTCTAAATATCCTTTTCCCTGTGTCCCCCAAAATCTATTCCTATGATATTATATATAATAAAAATATGTACTGTATACATGTACAGTACAGGCCAAAAGTTTGGACACACCTTCTCATTCAATGCGTTTTCTTTATTTTCATGACTATTTACATTGTAGATTCTCACTGAAGGCATCAAAACTATGAATGAACACATGTGGAGTTATGTACTTAACAAAAAAAGGTGAAATAACTGAAAACATGTTTTATATTCTAGTTTCTTCAAAATAGCCACCCTTTGCTCTGATTACTGCTTTGCACACTCTTGACATTCTCTCGATGAGCTTCAAGAGGTAGTCACCTGAAATGGTTTTCCAACAGTCTTGAAGGAGTTCCCAGAGGTGTTTAGCACTTGTTGGCCCCTTTGCCTTCACTCTGCGGTCCAGCTCACCCCAAACCATCTCGATTGGGTTCAGGTCCGGTGACTGTGGAGGCCAGGTCATCTGCCACAGCACTCCATCACTCTCCTTCTTGGTCAAATAGCCCTTACACAGCCTGGAGGTGTGTTTGGGGTCATTGTCCTGTTGAAAAATAAATGATGGTCCAACTAAACGCAAACCGGATGGGATGGCATGTCGCTGCAGGATGCTGTGGTAGCCATGCTGGTTCAGTGTGCCTTCAATTTTGAATAAATCCCCAACAGTGTCACCAGCAAAACACCCCCACACCATCACACCTCCTCCTCCATGCTTCACAGTGGGAACCAGGCATGTGGAATCCATCCGTTCACCTTTTCTGCGTCTCACAAAGACACGGCGGTTGGAACCAAAGATCTCAAATTTGGACTCATCAGACCAAAGCACAGATTTCCACCGGTCTAATGTCCATTCCTTGTGTTTCTTGGCCCAAACAAATCTCTTCTGCTTGTTGCCTCTCCTTAGCAGTGGTTTCCTAGCAGCTATTTGACCATGAAGGCCTGATTCGCGCAGTCTCCTCTTAACAGTTGTTCTAGAGATGGGTCTGCTGCTAGAACTCTGTGTGGCATTCATCTGGTCTCTGATCTGAGCTGCTGTTAACTTGCGATTTCTGAGGCTGGTGACTCGGATGAACTTATCCTCAGAAGCAGAGGTGACTCTTGGTCTTCCTTTCCTGGGTCGGTCCTCATGTGTGCCAGTTTCGTTGTAGCGCTTGATGGTTTTTGCGACTCCACTTGGGGACACATTTAAAGTTTTTGCAATTTTCCAGACTGACTGACCTTCATTTCTTAAAGTAATGATGGCCACTCGTTTTTCTTTAGTTAGCTGATTGGTTCTTGCCATAATATGAATTTTAACAGTTGTCCAATAGGGCTGTCGGCTGTGTATTAACCTGACTTCTGCACAACACAACTGATGGTCCCAACCCCATTGATAAAGCAAGAAATTCCACTAATTAACCCTGATAAGGCACACCTGTGAAGTGGAAACCATTTCAGGTGACTACCTCTTGAAGCTCATCGAGAGAATGCCAAGAGTGTGCAAAGCAGTAATCAGAGCAAAGGGTGGCTATTTTGAAGAAACTAGAATATAAAACATGTTTTCAGTTATTTCACCTTTTTTTTGTTAAGTACATAACTCCACATGTGTTCATTCATAGTTTTGATGCCTTCAGTGAGAATCTACAATGTAAATAGTCATGAAAATAAAGAAAACGCATTGAATGAGAAGGTGTGTCCAAACTTTTGGCCTGTACTGTATGTATCTATACACACAAATGCACACACATAGATCTGTATGTACATTCTCTCATGTACATTCTCACATTCCTACCTATAAGTGCATGACAAGAGAGGAGAGGGGTAGACGCTTTGTTACTACCACAAAAGCCGCTAAGTGAGATTAATCTGAGCAGCAAGTAACTGAAAGGGTCTTTAGAGGCCCAAGGCTATTCATAAAACATTCAGGGCTGTAGCTTTGGACACCCAGGCCTAACAACACCATCCTGCCTGACGTGCCTGTCTTTTGCCTGTCCGTTTTGGCACTCCTTTTTTGCCAGTCCAGTATCAGTTTAGATAAAAATAATGGTCTGTTTCCCCTGTTTTATTGGCCAGTCAGACAAAAAACACAAAAAAAAGACAGTGGTGTCAGCCCAAAAGGTACATCCGCCCACTGGGTAAGTGCCCAGTCTGCCAGATGGCCACTCCAGTCCTAAGTTTCAGATAATCCTACCCCTTCTCCTTATCTGCCCCCTTGTGATCCTTGTTTGAAACCCTGCCTTCTTGCCTGACATCAGGGTGGGACTGTTATTGGAAGTGCCCGCTGTCAGGATTTCCGCACAAAGGAGGGACGCACCAAGGCCGCCTGTAACTTGGTCAAGCTGGGCATCACCAACCTGTGTGTGATTGGAGGTGATGGCAGTCTGACGGGTGCCAACCAGTTCAGAACTGAGTGGAGTGAGCTGCTGGCAGATCTGGTCAAAACTGGTGAGACACATGAGCCCAAAATTTACTTTTCTAAGTAACACAACCTCAAATAAAAAATATCTCTTTGCACATATCTGCCTTTCTGTACTGACGTACTGTATATTACAAGTTAATGTTGGTCTAGGCATGCTGGTAATTCGGACCTCAGCCCCAATTTGAGTTGTCATTTTAACCTGTGATCTCAGGTAGGATCACGGCAATTGAGGCCAAGAATTCCTCCCATCTCAATATTGTTGGCATGGTGGGCTCAATCGACAATGACTTCTGTGGCACCGACATGACCATCGGCACGGACTCTGCACTGCATCGCATAATAGAAATAGTGGATGCCATCACCACCACAGCACAGAGGTATGCATGTAACTGTTTATGCATTTATTTATTGGATAGACTTGCCGTGTCATTTTAAGAGTCTTAACGTGATATCTGTTGTCCTGTAGTCACCAGAGGACCTTCATCCTGGAGGTGATGGGCAGGCACTGTGGGTGAGTCCAGCCTGTGTATGTTTTGTGAGCAGGTATGGAATAGAGGTTCATTTATGTATGTGGTTGTAAAATAATATGATACAGTTGCTAAACCGCTGGTTATACACTACTATCTAGGGAGGAACAAGTGAAATGTCCCTATTTACTACATTGAAATCTCAAGCTCAAAAGATGAAGAGTCCGTAGCCATGCTAACAGCAACATACTAACATGTTAACAATAACAATGCTAAAATGCTTTGGCACCAACAGGGCTTCCACTTGGTCTTAAAGTAAAATCAATCATAACTTGGCGTTCTGAGTCTGACCTCATAGTTATGCCGTTGCACCATCTGGTGTTAAGCCTTCTCAATAAGTCCAGACTACATCTAGTCAGGAGCAGGCATAAAGTCAAAATCTCTGCCGTATCTGTGTATCAGCAGCCTGATACACAACACAAGAGCCACAAACTTTGAACACCAAAGTCTCTTTGTTATTTAGCCAACTTAAACATAAACACGTCTTGTCTTTCACCTCAGCTTGTTGAACAAGGGACCAAACATTAGCCAGTGAAAATGCACTACTAACGTCAGTTATCAAGCTAGACAATCAGCAAATTAGCTGGTCACTTAAGCAGCAGGAGGCTTTAAACTTACCTGCAAATGGCACCTCCGTTTGGTCCTAAAAAAAATATTCTGCCCCACCTCTGAGATGGTGCTTATCATGAAATGATGCAGTTTGTTTGATGACATATTTACTGTGTTATTGTCCATGGTCTAAATGTTACTTCAGAGGATTATTCATCCTACCAAGAATTCATTTTATGACAAAAGTCAAATTTCTGATTTGAAATCTTTGAATACGTTTTAGTTTTGCAAGAGATGCCAATGTATGATGCTTTACTTACAGTTACCTGGCTTTAGTGACAGCTCTGGCCTGTGGCGCTGACTGGGTGTTCATCCCAGAGATGCCCCCAGATGACGGATGGGAGGAGCATTTGTGCAGAAGACTGATGGATGTAAGTGTTTTGTCCTGCATCCTCTTCAATGACTGAATCCCAATCTAGCTCTTAAAAAACAGTCGGCTTGTTCATCTTAAAGGTATTCTCTGTTCTTCTCAGCAAAGAGGCCGCGGCTCCCGTTTGAATATTATCATTGTTGCAGAGGGAGCGATTGACAAAAACGGTAAAGCTATCACATGTGAAGACGTCAAAAAGGTCAGTAATAGCAGATCTCTAATATACCAGTACGCACACAGACTCTTCACATGAGAAATACGATTATAATCTCTCTGTCCAGCTGGTAGCAACGAAGTTAGGCTTTGACACCCGCACCACCATCTTGGGCCACGTCCAGAGAGGAGGAACCCCCTCTGCCTTTGACAGAATCCTGGTAATACGACCACTGTCCCATATATAAACATCTTAAATATTCAACAGTTAATCTTATTTATAACTATATACAAGTTTACCTGCTTCTCCAAGTGTCTGTTCTTTGATTGTCATGATTCAGGCCAGCAGGATGGGTGTGGAGGCTGTGATGGCCCTGCTGGAGGCCACACCAGACACTCCCGCATGTGTGGTCAGTTTGTCTGGAAACATGGCTGTCAGGCTGCCTCTCATGGAGTGTGTGCAAGTGGTGAGCTAAATATTTTCCAAATACCAAACAAGTCCTCTGTCTTCAGTTTGTACAACATGGACAAATGAACGTTACTTCAACAAGTGACACTTTGGTCTGATTCAATTCTTAGTTTCCTTATTGTCTTTTCACCCTCTCTCATATCAGACTAAAGACGTCACTATAGCCATGGCTGAAAGGAGGTTTGAAGATGCTGTGAAGCTCAGGGGAAAGTGAGGCAGGCACTTTTGCATTATTCATTTGACATTCCCAAGTTCTCTATTGAGTTTTAAAAAGCTGTACATTTCTGCTTTCTTCTGGGCAATAGGAGCTTTGAGAACAACTGGAACACTTACAAAATGCTGGCTCACGTGCACCTCCCAGACACAAAGGTCAGGAACTGCAGTTGTACTGTCTTATTGTACATTAAAGGGGACCTATTATACTCATTTTCAGGTTCATACTCTTATGTTGGGTTTATACTATAACACATTTACATGCTTTAATGTTCAAAAACACTTCATTTTCCTCATACTGTCTGTGCAGGAACACCTGTATTCACCCTCTGTCTAAGATGCTACGTTTTAGTGCTTGTCTCTTTAAGGCCCTCTCTAAAAAAGCACAGTCTGCTTTGATTGGACAGCTATTCTGGGTCTTCCGTATCTCAGCATCTTTGCTTACATATGTAAAGATATTGGTTTAGGGGTTTCCTTGATGATTGTTTTTTAGGTCTTTGTTTATGCTTGGCATAATTGAAAATGAGGTTCTCCCTCAGCTGATTTCCAAAGTCTTATAAAAAGGTTTGAAATGAAATAAAACACTATATAATGAGCAATATAAGACAAAACAATAAGGAAAAGCATAAAAGGTCCCTTTAACTGTCTCGTAGTCAACAACTCCAAGTGGAAAATACATTTCTCCTTAAAAATGTCTCTGTGAATGTGCCCATGCCAGAGTAATATCAACATTGCCATATTAAATGTGGGAGCTCCGTGTGCTGGAATGAATGCTGCAGTCCGTTCGGCTGTCAGGATCGGGATCCTCCAGGGCCACCAGATGCTGGCAGTGCACGACGGCTTTGAGGGCTTGGCTCAAGGAATGGTAAATTCTCCTTATTTAGACATAAACAGACAAGAACGCTTTTACTTTCAGAGTTTGATAGAGCACGCACTCTGTCCCTGCACAGATTGAGCCTATCGGTTGGTCAGGAGTGGCAGGATGGACTGGAAAGGGGGGCTCCTTCCTGGGCACAAAGAGGTGAGATACTTCAATAAACCTATTGATTGGTACAGTAATAATAACAGTACATTGTTTTCAGTGTTTTTAAAGGTTCGATATGCAACATTTAGAACATTAATATAGCAGCAAAGCACTTTTGGCTGTGTAAAGATATGGTTGGTGGAGTAATGGCATCCTGAGCAGAGAATAAAGTCACGCTCCCTCTGTGTGTATTGCAATTCGAGCTCCTCTAGTTGCTGCGGTTGTGGTGCTGGCCGTATGTGCATGTTAGTGTATGTGAGTCCAGCATGTGTATCCCACTGGCTACCCCATACAGAGTTACTTCTGGTACAAGGACAGTGTCGTCACAGAAGCATAGCACCCACCCCTCAATTTCCACCACTAACACCATTAGCTCTTTCAGCATTGCTGCCATTGTTCGCAGTGTTTTTGAGTTAGCACCGTCTGGCAGCTCACCCACCTTTCAAATTCATAGATATGCTCTGAATGTTGCATACAGCTCCTGTAAGGGCCCTGACATACTAAGCCGACTGTCAGCTGTCAGTCAATGTCAGACCGCCGGTGAGCATCTGTTGCCCTAGTTTTTGCGGTGTGTCCCGCACCGTAGGCACCAGTCGGCCCTCGTTGGCCCTCATCAGCTTTTTTTTTTTTGGCTGATTCACCATGTTGAATCGGCTTCAGAGATGGCAGAGCCTATTTGTGAGTAAAATCACTCTGACTGGCATTTCAGCTCGGTGCATGAGAAGAGTAACAGAAGTAAGGAAAGCAAACAAACTGCTAAAGTCAAGATGGCTTGACATCAAAACAAGCTTGCTATATTATATTTTTAGCCACTGAGCTGTTTGGCAGAAATGGTTTGTAAGCGTTGGCGTTACTGTTTGCTAGCGCACAATAAATGTCTTTTGTTCTTCCAACATCAAGTTGTGTTGTTGATGTGCTAATTAGCTAACTAGTGTCTTGATTCCGTCCTGTCTTCCAGTTTCCCTTTTTTAATGACATACAGTCTACCGCCACCTGCTGGTATAAAGAGTTATTTCTCTTGGCTGTAGTCTTTGCTGTGTGTTCAAGTACAACTTTTTTGCAAAGACATAGGCAATGTGAGGCAATGCAACAGTTGCCTTTGTTGCATTCAGCATGTGGACTTTACCATGATTCTATTTCTTTCCCTTTTATAAAGGGGCCTGCCAAGTAAGTTTATGGAGGAGATCAGTCTGAGCATCACTAAGTTCAACATTCATGCGATGATCATTATTGGAGGCTTTGAGGTGAGCAGCTGAATTACATAGGCTTTGTTTTCTTTTGTATTGGTGTAAAACTCCTATCTTAGCACAGCCCTTATACTAAAACATGGCCTGCAGATGACATTTTTCTAACTTCCTTCTTCCATCCTGTCTTCATTAGGCATTTGTTGGGGGTATGGAAATGGTCCAGGCTAGAGAGAAGTACGAGGAGCTTTGTATTCCACTTGTCATTATTCCTGCTACTGTTTCCAACAATGTTCCCGGATCTGACTTCAGTATCGGCGCCGACACTGCACTTAACACTATAACCATGGTAAAACTCTTATGGAATACAAAACAAACATCAGACAATTCAAAAACCATCATTATATTCTTCTTCCCCTCTCTCTCCTTTCCCAGACATGTGACAGGATCAAACAGTCCTCTGCCGGCACCAAGAGAAGAGTGTTCATTGTTGAGACTATGGGCGGATACTGCGGCTACCTGGCAACCATGGCTGGCTTGGCATCCGGAGCTGATGCTGCTTACATTTACGAGGATCATTTCAACATTCATGACCTGGAGGTCTGTACTTATGAATGTTCAGAAGGGAGGAAGCTTATTGATGACATACATCAGCGGTCTGATGGTTGATTTGTTTGTAGGTGAATGTGGAACATCTGGTGGAGAAGATGAAGACCACAGTGAAGAGAGGACTGATTCTGAGGTTTGTGGGAACTGCTGTCTTCACTACTCTTAGTACAATTAACACTCTGCAGCTCATTATCGCTTCACCTCATCCAATATTCTATGTCTGTTTCAGAAATGAGAAATGCAATGCCAACTACACCACAGACTTTATCTTCAACCTGTACTCAGAGGAGGGCAAGGGTGTGTTTGACTGCAGGAAGAATGTACTTGGACATATGCAGCAGGTGAGCTACTAGATACAGCTCTTCTATTTGTTGAGAGCACGCTAGAGGTCTTCACGGGTCCATAACAGTCAGACCTGAACCCTATTGGACCCTGGAAAAGATCCAACTGAATTTTTTTAAACTTAAAAATATATATTTACCCGACCTGTTTTTGCCTGAGATATTAGAGACCTGACCTGGTGCATGTCCGAGAAGAGAGAGGCCCAGGACGCATCTGCTGTCTGTTTTATGGACCTGACAAACCCTGTAATTAAAGTACTACGACAAATACTGTTGCTGCTATACATGTTTTTCATGACAGATACAACATCTTAATGTATCTGGAAAAAAAAGATGGTGACCCTCTACTTTTGAAGACATCATTAAGTCTGAATATGTGTTCATTCCTTCATCATTTATATTCCTTAAGTCAGTAACAATACATCACAATACAATCAATAGAATCAAAAGGGTCTTTTGTAAAATAATCCAAGTTGTGAATACTGTCAGGCTCACTATTCATCTTTCCTCCGCTCTGTCTCCAACTCAGTGGCGCTGCTCCTCAACGTTTCTTCACTTTACTTTAGCTCTTGTGATCTGATCCGAAATCAGCCTAATCATCACCAAGATACACACACGGTACTCATGTGTTTCTCCCATGATCAGCACTGACCACGAGTCTTCTCTAATCCACTTGGGTATAACACATTATGATAAACAGTCCCAGGACCAGCAGTAATAATGTGGGACCTCACCTGGACTTGATTGACCATTCAAATGTGAACCCTTACCCAAGTTGGGTCTCGGGCTCTAGGGTATGGGAAGGCCCATGAAGACCTCTAGTGCAGACTGTATATTTGCCTCCAGTTTCAGTTTTTACAAACATAAGGAAACCTATCCTGTGTTATTAGGGTGGAACGCCCAGTCCCTTCGACAGGAATTTTGGCACCAAGATGGGCATCAAGTCTGTGTTATGGTTGACCGAGAAGCTGAAGGAATGCTACAGACATGGTGAGGACATGTTGTACACAATTGTGGTGTAATGGATCCCGTGCTACTTGTGCTAATGTGTGCTTTATCTTTAATCCCAAACCTCCAGGTCGTATCTTTGCCAACTCTCCAGATACAGCCTGTATGCTGGGCATGAGGAAGAGATCTTTGGTCTTCCAGCCTCTGGCAGAACTTAAAGATGAGACTGACTTTGAGTAAGATTTTATTTCTATCCTGTCAATTTATTTTCTTGCTTCTTCTTCTCTTCTGCATTGTTTTGTATTTACCAGGGTTAAAACTTGAGTAAATGTTATTTTTGAGTTGAGAGCTAACGAGGACCAGGAAGGGAATAACGACAAGTGGACTGTGTATTTATAGACCTGTGAATGTTAACGTGTTAGCTTTAAAGTCAAAATCTCCACGTTGGGAGTTTGGAGTCGTTCTGCCTCAAAAAAAAGAGAAAGACTTAATTTATCTTATATTTAAATATCTTGGATACATTTTTTGGCTATATAGACTTTAATAGACTTTTTGTTTTCACTTTCCTCTGTGCATTGACAAATTTTGTCCTCCACAGTCACCGTATTCCAAAGGTACAGTGGTGGCTAAAGCTGAGGCCCATCCTGAAAATCCTGGCCAAGTACAAGATCAACCTGGACACCTCTGAAAAGACTGCGATGGAGCACGTCATCAAGAAGAGAGGCGTTGTTCCAAAGTAGCTTTTCTATGCCTGAACATCTTCTCTTAAAAGCACTTTGTAAATCTGTCTCTGAAAAGTGCAATACAAATAAAGATCATCATTTTATCACCAAAATGCACGGGACATTACTAAATATATATTAAAATATTTACACTGTGTGAAGTCCATCAGGGTCATAAAAGCCTTGGGTTGACCCCAGATCGGCCCAAGAGTGACTCACATTCTCCCACAACAATCGAGGTCAGTTATAAAGTGACAGAGGAGAAGAGAGAAAAAGAAGGAATGGGGAAGAGCACAGGAGGCGGGTTACATAAAGACTGTAAGAGGACAACCTCATGTCATTACTGAATCCAGGGCTAAGTGGTTTGAAACACAAAACATCCTTATGTTGCTACAGATAAAATGCATACACAAAACTATACTGAAACATGCTGATATGCAGCATTAATTGCAATACCTTGGTTTCATCAAAGAAATGTTAGAATATAAAAGATACTGTTAGCCTCTCCAAGCTAGGGGTCATTGGGAGAATCTAAAGGCCACTGTATACTTGAAGCAAACTAACATCCAAGGCAAAGATGTTTATACCTGTACCGAATAAACTCAAAGCCCTACATCACAAAGAGGAAGAACTGCACCAATGAGGAAATGGTACACACTTTTGTGTGTCCTCTAAGGCATTAATAGTGTTGCATTTAGGGATATAAAGGACTGTGAAGATACAAGGCAGATAATGTGCTCTGGTCAGATAGCATCCAAATCCAGCTGACACAATTTGCCCCAAACATCACACCCATTGTTTCCAGAATCATAACTCAGTCAAAATCCCATAACTTACTCAGTGGTTTTAGGATTTCCATAGCCTAGATTTATCCATCAGTCAGTTTAAAATCATATAAAAAACACCAGATCTTGGCTCATAATCAGATTCAAATGTTTTCTGCCGTATCAAAACTAATCCAGGTGATTAAAAAGCAACTACTTACACTTGGTTGTGTTCATGTGACAGCAGTAAAGAAGTAATTTCGTGTAGAATGAAAAGGGGGAGGCACAGTGGTAGAGTGGTTATCATTGTCCTCTGACAGCAAGAGGGCTCCTGGTTGGAACCCCGGGGTGGGGGAACTGTCTGTGCGGAGCTTGCATGTTCTCCCTGTGTCAGCATGGACTCTTTCTGGGTACTCACCATCCAAAGACATGCAGGTTAGGTTAGCTGGTGACTCTAAATTGCTCATAGGTGTGAATGTGAGCATGAATGGTTGTCTGTCTCTATGTGTCAGCCCTGTGATAGTCTGGTGACCTGCCCAGGATGTACCCCGCCTGTTGCCCAATGTCAGCTGGGATAGGCTCCAGCCCCCCCATGACCTGCTGTAAACGTGGTCTTCACTTCATCAAGGATGTGCCTCCATTTTTATTCACATATTCTATTCTCTCTTTATTTGGATAGAGACAGTTCACATTAATGAACATCGATCATACATCTCTGTAAACATGCCGGATTGTAGCAAAGCTGCTAATTTGCATCGGTAGTCCCTAATAAATAAATAAATAAATAAATAAATAAATAGATAAAATACAAATGGAGGAGACAGCAGATAAATAGATAAAATACAAATAGAGGAGACAACAAACACAAGACAATGAACTGGGAAGTATGACTGGGAAGTAAGAAAAACAAAATCTTGCTTCACAAAATCGTATTAGTTTTTCTGATTTTTCTCTTTCTCTGTTTTACTGTTTCATTTAATCTCTACTGGCCTCAAAACATTCTTAACAGTCTTCAACTGACCTGTTCATAATTCATAAACATCCTCTCTCTAAGTATGGAGGGGTCCGCAGTAAACATGCTTTCATATTAATGGGTAACATGCAAAAAATAGTTTGGAAACCAGTGCTCCATGGCACACCTTTGACAGTGTTAGTGTCTCTATTGTGCCACAAAGGTAATGAAAATTGAATGAAATTCAACCCAGTAAACGCACGGTTGTAAGACGAACTCAGATACTTCATAATTCATGGAAGTTTAAACATTATAAGCAAAGCAGAGGAAGCAGTGACGCAAATCATGTTTTGTTTTTTTTTTGTTTTATTTGCATGAATTATAAATAAAACCAGATGCAAATGCAGGTAGCATTTTCTCCTGTGTTCTTGTATTTGACTGTGGCTTCACATGTATGTGCACTACATGGACAACATGTAACTCCTTCTTTGGGGATCTGAGTGTGCTTTTCGTGTTCTGTGCACATGACAAAGGTTAGGACATACTGTAAAAAGTGGAGATGAGAACATGTCTGGAGACACCTGTTCCCGCCTAGTGTGGGTTTGTTTCAGGACAAGGCAGGAAGGTGCCAGATGGTTTGGAAAACCATCACAGGGCATTCCAGGCATCAGATGACATCTGGGCTTTAGAGATCTGTTGTCCCCTTTTTTTGTTCCTCCCCATAGCTCTGTTCCCTTGACTTTTCTGATGCCAGGGAACAGCAGGACAGACGAGGAAAGTCAGGGAGGGAGTTCTGAATAGAAGACAATAATATTCAGGATCAGCCTTCCCTCCCGCTGGATGTTAAAGTTATATCTGCACCATCACCACAACATGAGGCTGATCCACATTTTGGAAATTCAACAAAGGTTGACCCACCTGAATCTTATCAGACCTTTCTGTACACCACTCTTCCCAACACAACAGAGGTGTATTTCTGTGGGGTATTATCTCCACAGTGGCATATTACATGACGCCAAGCAACAACATCACTGACATCATTGAAGTGACTTTTCAGATGTTGAATCCAGCTCTGTGTTATCACTGAGTCAAATCCGGTGCTTGATGGCTCAGAGGCAGCCGTGGCATTATCTGGTCATCTGTTTGGTCTCTCACAGTGAGAGCTGTCGGACACTTACTGCATTGTTGGAGCAGAGACACTCAAAAGTTGGACTGTGAGAGGCAGACGTTTGGCATGCCTAGAAACTGGCTCACAGGCATCCTTCTGAAGACCTGGCCGCTTTTAAATAGTACACCCAGTCCTTTGCAGACATGATGAACTGACATTAATTTAATGCCTAGGAACCTAGGATTTGTCACAAACTAGGTTACAGAGTTTAGCTCTTTGAGTGATGCATCACATCATATTCTGACCTTGATGAGCTCCCAGTTCTCATGTTGTCAGACTTTCTCGTGCAGTAACTAAATGTAGATGAGACTCAAAGTGTGAAACAGTCACTGTCAACCACGGGCGCCTTCTTTAGAGAAGCAGAGGGGAGAGGCAGCAACACTGCTCTCTGTCGCCTCCATGCGGTCACAACAGGAGTCCTGTTCAGAGCTGCATTACACAGTGTCAACCAGCAGATGGCAGGATGCAACAGTGTATACTGGACTGCTCATGTGTGCAATAGTCAGTCTATTCTACTGAGAATTACTATGCAAACAAAACGCCCATTTGCAAACATGAACAATAAATAGGCCCTCGAATATGAAGCTGTGACAATTTATTATAATGTGTTAATATATGGAAATAGTTAGTGCTGGAATAAGTACTCAGATGTTTTAGTTTAGTTAAATAAAAGTACAAATATATAAAATTGTAAAAATAATCAATTATAGAACTGCATTGAAGGTCCACTGTGTAGAATTTAGGAGGATATTTTGGCAGAAATGGAATATAACATAAAGACTATGTTTTCATTAGTTATTAATCACCTGAAAATAAGAAATGTTGTTTTTTCGTTACCTGCAAATGAGCCATTTATATCTACATACAGAGCAGGTCCTCTTACATAGACTCCACTGTGTTGTTTAGCTCAGAATGGACAGATCAAACAGGCTCTGGGACCATTCCTATTTTGGCATCGGCCACCATAGTTCTCCTACATGCTTGGCACACAGGAGAAGGTTAAGTTAACCTCAAGGCTACATGCTGCTAAATCCAACACACTAAACCTTTAAATACTCCTGTGACTGATGTGTCATTTAATAAGCCATTATTAGTTTTATACTGAGTAGTAATATTTTACTGTTTTAACTAACAAACTATTTTTTACTTCTTTACAGTAGTTCCCAACCTAAGGTTCAGGCCCCCCCAAAGGGTCTCAAAATAAGTATGGCGGTCATGAGATGATTTTGGACTTTTCTTTAATCTTCCGACAGAAATTTTGATAATAATTTTAACTCTCTGGGTCTCTTTGAGCAGTTGTATAGAGGAAACTATCTGAGCAGTTTAGAGGGGAAATCTCTCATTGGTGGAGCTGGTAACAACTCATCTAAAATGTAAGAAGTGGCCTCAAAATGTTTTGTACATTGCCACAAACCAAAAACATTGAAACTGATTTCAACTTCAACAATGGCTTGGGTTTTTTGTTTGCTTGTTTTGTATTCAAATGTGTATGTAAAATCTTTATCTAAGCACTAACCTGTAAATAATATATGTGGTAGAGTAAAAAGTAAAGTATTTCCCCCAAATTGTAGCACAGTAGAAATATAAAATTGCATAAAATGGACATACTCATAGGGCAGCACGGTGGTGTGGTGGTTAGCACTGTCACCTTGCAGCAAGAGGGTTCCCAGGAGGCAGCCCTTCTGTGCGGAGCTTACAAATTCTCTTCGTGTCGTGGGTTTTCTCTGGGTACTCTGGCTTCCTCCCACAGTCCAAAGACATGCAGGTTAGGTTGGTTACTCTAAATTGGCCGTAGGTGTGAATGTGAGTGTGAAAGGTTGTCTGTCTCTTTAGGCCCATTTCCACCGCAGGAACTTAGGGGTAATTTTACGGGGCCGGGCCCGGGGCCGCTGCTGCGTGTCTCCACCACAGGAACCACCCCCGAAGGACAGAGTTCCGGAACTTTTACAGGGGCTAAACAAGTCGGAGTAGGTACTCAGAACGGCCCCCGAGAAACTCCTGGCTGGGGCTTGGGGATTACTTGGTGCTGATTGGAGGCGGGATGTGATGGGATGTGACGTTTTTTAAATAACAACATGGTTATCATAGTTTAGCTAGGCTAACTGTTAGCTGTTAGCGGTGTCTGTAATAACTCAATAAACGGTCCATGAAAAAAATTTTTTTTCCAGTGGATATCTTAGTTACAACATGATTGAACTAGCAAAGCAGTTTTGTGTTGATATGTGTGGTATTTATTCAGTTTTGGGAAATCACGATGTCAAGAAAGCATCAGCTAACAGCAGCAGCAAAGCTAACATCAGGACGTCATCTGTTAAAAGCCTCCGGTTGTCGGATACGACATGAAGCTACTCCAGTTAGCTCAATCATATTGTAACTAAGACATCCACTGGAAAAAATATTTTTTTCACGGACCGTGACCGGAGTTATTACAGACACCGCTAACAGCTAACGGTGTCCCTACGGCCCTACATCGCCCTGGTCAAAATGGTCCCGCACCAATTACGTCACATCCAGAGCCTGGTAACTTTACAGGAACCTTCCTCCTACTCCGCTCTCTCAGTGGAGACACGGCGATTGAGAGGGCCGAGCGAGAGGACGTTCCTGTAGTAGTTCCTGCCCCCCAAATAGTACCAGGAACTTCTTCAGTGGAAACGGGCCTTTTGTGTCAGCCATGTAATAGTCTGGCGACCTGTCCAGGGTGTATCCCGCCTCTCACCCAATCTCAGCTGGGATAGGCTTCAGCCCCCCCACGACCCCCAAGAGGATAAGCGGTTACGAAAATGGATGGATGGATATACATACTCATGTTCATGAACCTTAAAAGTGTACTCAGTGGTGGATGAAGTACCTGAAAGCCATACTTGAATAAAAGTACAGATTTCTTACCTTAAAATGATTTCGGTGAAATTTAAAGTCATTTATCAGAATATTTCTTGAGTAAAGTCTTACAGTGATTGACTCATACTGTACTGGTTTAAAGAACAAAATCCAGTTTTTCCTCCCCTCCCATTTCTTCATTTGTCCGTCTGTCCCTTACTCCTGTCTAACTTCCCTATTTTGTAGTAAGAAAGATGCTTAGAGAAAATGTACTGGAGTAAAAGTATGCATTAAAAACTCAAGTACAGATACGCCCAAAAAATACTTAAGAAACTGTTCAAAGTATTATTACTTTGATACATTATACCACAAAGTACAGTACTTGAGTTATTGTAATTCATTACTTTACACTGGACCTAGGTGTTACAGTCAACTATCAAATAGCCTACTAAAAGGTTTTGTTTTGTGTTTGGGAAATGTTTCATTTCCACAGTTTACTATAATTACACTGTATGTAAAAACCATTTTCCAGCATTCTAATGCGTATCATGTCTCCTGTCACTGACCTTCTATAAACCAACCTGTCTTAAAATACAAAACTTAATTACTGTAGGCTGATTTCATTATTGATGCTTCTGGATTTTCTGACATGTTTCAATATTGGTGAAGCTCACAGCCGCTTACACTGACACTGATCACAGTTAATTACTGAAGAAACTGCAACATTAAAGGCATGTGTTTTCTGCAGGCAGGCAGTCAGCTGAGGCAGTAAACTGATGAGGGGAATTGCTGTGACTGATTGCTACATCGCCAATTAATCAATGCCACACACACTACATCCATTCATCACTGTCATAATTCTTCTCCTGGAACATTGTCATCACTCTGCATCTGATGTCTGATTGGGTTAGAAACATCAATAGAAGTGTATGGAAACACATTTTACAAGCAGAGCTGTGTTAAACTCAATGAGATGTGTAAGTAGATCCATTCTTGCTTGCTGTTGCTCAAGTATTTCTGTATCGATTTTACTACATAACTCAGTCCACAATGTGTCTACTTTAGTTCAGTTAGTGTGTGAGTTTGCTTTTGCCAGGAGGATGTGATATTTTGTAAAACTCTCTTTTCCTCCCGGCAAGGACAGGCTCTGATCAGTAGCCTTTCATCTCTGGATTGCTGGTTGAGAGAAACAGGAAACTGACACTCCTCCAACCCTACCATTCTTAATGAAGTCATCCAGTAACAAAGTTAAGATCCCCCTGAGCCCCGATGAGTGTATGGATGGCTGCATACCATTGTACAATAGGCATAAAAAAGAGAATATCTCCCAGGAGGAGAGCCTATTGAAACCCCCAGAGATCCCAGAAAGTGAGCTCTCTGCTTTAGTATTCTAACAAGACGCAATTCAAGTGTCTTGGAAAGTGTCACCAAATGGCACTGCTGGGATTTTTCAAACACGAGTTCACACCCCAACAGGATGGTTGCTAAGCTTGTGCTAATTGAGAGCGTGCAACACAGATGCTCTCCTCCGGGTTAGGGGGAAAGCAGAGTGTGATGACGCAGGCTGTTTCCCACATTTTCTCTAAATAATCCTGGCGATCGTCAATAGAGCCATCATTTTTTGAAGGACGCTACACGCCCTCTGTCCACAGACTGTCTATGAAGAAGAGAAAATGATGAGGATTACAGATGAATTCGAATTTTATTACCATCAAAGTCATCAACTCAGTCAAGAAGAACGGTACAGAGCTCACAAATGCAAGACAGGACCTACAGGTGACCACTGGTCCTGGCAAACATCACATCTACAAATACACCTGTAAGTGCATGGCAAAATGAACAGACATGGAATACTAAATACAGTGAGAAATGTATTGGAAAAAAGCATTGCTTTAAACTGTGTAACAGTGTTTCAAACAGTATTTATTTGCCATCTAAACAAAGAGAACAGACTACATGAAATAATTTATTCACATAAAAATCTCTGATAATATGTTTAAGCCTCTCATTAAAATATTCATCTTAAACAATGTAAGAAATGATATAGTGATATAATCTGAATGATTGGTGTGTCTACCAATCTACCTTAGCACAAATTAAAAGGAGAAACATGTACAAATAAAAGACTCTGTGACAACAAAGTCAAACTTGAGATTCTACGGATTATAAATCAGTTTTCTCCAAAGCCCCTTTTTTTTTATCGGAAATGCACATTTTCATATAAATTCACAGGTGTTCACAGTTAACTCCTGACAACAGATTGGGAAGAGTCAGACAAAGTGGCCGTGCACGAGCCATAACATATTATACTTTTATTTTATCATCTAATAATCGCATCGACAATGTGGCTGCTGTCTTTATGCAGCCCCGTCTCCTAGAAATTAAGTTTATATACAACTAATTATGGTTTCTATCAACATTATGAGGAAATGTTGCTCATAAACGTATCTGGCAATTCGCTAAAATGCTCCGTCCTCTACTGAACTCTATTGGAAATATTCTCCTCCAATCCCAAGCACACATCTGCCCACTGAAATTTGCATAAATGTATCCAGCCAATCAGGACATGCCCACTCGAATATGTGCCAAGCCCCCAGTATACATAGGAAGAGTATCTGCTTTCCTTTTAAGTCTTCAGTTACAGCGACTGCTCACTGTCTGTTGACCTCTGCAAGGCTGGGCCATGGCTCCAATCACCTTGGTTGTTAACCACCTGAGTTGGCTAGGGCTCTCTACTTCCTCACTGAGGTGGCCTAGGTTACAAAGAAGTAGGCGGCTAACCTTTAGCTGGTCGGTATCAGTGTGGCTGGGTGGGTCAATGTTATGTCGCAACCAAATGTACCCATAGAGGGTGGGGCATGCGTGAGATAAAACAAAATTTACAACATTGTAACTGTAGTCTATGTAGTCTCCTATGCTGCTCGCTGAGGAGGGTGTAGGATAGTGGCTCCTATATATACTGTGGGCTCCGCACACATTCAGGTAGGCACGTCCCTATTGGCCAGCTACGTTTCTGCAAATTTCAGTGGATGAAAGTGTGCTCCATCAAAATAGGCAATCTTACAATACAGCATCCACTTGTTGTGACTTACTACCATTTAACATAATTAATTAAGCAGTTTAGTGACATATAAATGTAATTTCTAAGACACAGGGTTGCTTTATGTGACCAGGGGATGAAAACTCGAGATTCAGTAGCACAGGCAGTCGTGTGGGGACTCACAGGCCAGAAGAGCAAATATGATGTATTCACCCTTCCCCCAACACACACACACACACACACACACTTATCTGACAGCAGCCGTGTGTTTGTTGAGCAGCCCTGATGGGCCTGACAGCTGGCGAGGACTATAGACTTCTACTTACAGGGACATGGACTTTATTGAAAGGACACCAGGAATCACAGTTTCTGCAGCCGTTCGAATATTGCTCAATTTCCTCTAGAGTGATTACAGAGAACTCTGTCTGTAGCTCATTATTAATGCTCGAGGGGACCAGTGACAGGAAAGGAAAGATTGTTATTACTGTTTATCAAGCATAAGGAGGAAAATCTATGGAATAAACACATTAAAAAACAGCAACAAAACAGAAAGCAAAGAGATACGGCAATAAAAAATATAAATAAATAAATAAGTTAAGAAATGTCAGATATATGCTTTATACATTTTTCAGTTCAATACAGGTCAACAAAGCTGAATTGTTGAAGATGACCCTAGTTACCACAAAGTCAAAATAAAGCATATCTTCCCTTGAAAGCTGCATGTGGTCAGTTAATGCACATTTTGTTTTACAATTACAACCAAATATTAAGACATATGTGGCATTTTGAGTCGATATCTTAACAGAAAGGACATTGAACCAGAGCAGATACAAGTAGACCGATATACAGCAAAAATAAATGAGTAAATCAATAAATAAAACGCGATGAATAAAAATGTCATGAAGTTTCTAAAAAAGAAAAGCTACAAATTAATTTGGATGCATAGAACCGCTATGTGATGAAGACTGTTATTGTTTTCGTACAACTTACACTGACAGCAGGGGTGCTAAATGAAGGGTGGTACTAGACAGCATAATGTCTTGTGTGCTTTTGAAAAGAACATTAGCCTCGGCGTGGCTTATGGCAAGAGGCAAGGGTGCTGTGGCCTGTGATAATACGAAGTTTGGCGGCAACGCGTCTTTATCCACCAAGTGGCTGTAAATGTAAAATGAACAGCAGAAAGTGAGAATGCATGCTGTTTTGGCTACTTCTACAAAGGTCTCTATATACAGAATCTTTACACTTACAGCTATGAGGTTCTTTCCTGAGCAGGAAGTTAGCAAAGGAACATAGTGTCGGTGTGTGTGCTTATGTGTGAAGCTGCCAAGTTCAAAACACAGTACTGGGCGTAATAACTCCCAGTCACCAATCTCAGCATTGTTTGACGTACAATAACTGGTTAGTGTAGACAAGAACAGATAAGGACCATATTTCCCCTGTGGCAGGAATATGTGATCATCTCCATGTGCGAGAACCAGCACTTACTGAGTATCACGGTACAAGGTCAAAATTTCAGAAGCAAAACTTTTCTACTGATTCTAAGAACAAATACTTTTAATTGCAAGACTGGCAGAGAGAAGTTTCCCAAGTCGGCTCATTAAAACGGAATCAAAGCCATTTTCAGCACAATTATGTCTTCCTATATTCTCTTATCGCGAAGAGAAGACTAAGAAAGATGACTTTAGCTGTAAGCCACAGCTTGACAGCAAATCTGTTTTTGCCCCTAAAACTCAAGTGTGCAGAGATAGACTTGGTTTCTATAATCTGACACAAAATGCCGGAGGGTCAGTGAAAAAAGACACAATACATGTACAAAGAAAGCCAATGCAACGCAGCACTCAGGAAAGGTAGCACACAGCCTCCATGAGATGATACTAATGCTGCAAGTGAAAGAGAAGCAGAGTCAGTGTCACCATGCTAGCAGCTAATGTACAGTGTGCAGGAGTTGGTGGGGACTGCAGAGGTCACATGGGGAGGGGTGGTGGGGTCTAACCCTGCTCGTCCCCGGCCTCAGTGGCTGCATGGAGAGCAGCTGAAGCTTCTCCGTTACAACGCGATGTAGGCTCTGCCTCCTGTGGGGCAGGGCTCGGCTGCTGTGGCTCTGCAACCAAGGCTGCTGCCCCAGCTCCAGCCTCCGGCGCCGGTTGGCTTATCTCCGCCCCAGCAGGGAGCTCTGTGACGGCAGCAGGCACTTCCTCGGGTGTTGCGGCAGATGAGGGTGCAGAAGGGTTGGTGGCAGCCTGGGGAGCTGTGGTGTCTGCGGGGCTGGTTGCCCTCGAGTCCTTCTGCTCAGGTGCTCTCAGTCTCTTCATGATGGTGGTGACCCGCACAGCTTTCTGTAGGAGGAGAAAGAACAGACTGAAGTCAAACAGGTGCTGTAACCAGAAAACTTGCTCAGGGAACATCAACTCTTATTGAACTGCCTTAACTGTTATGCAACACTGCACTAGTATACTTCCACATTCAAGGACAACCGTTGTTCAACGTTGTGAAGAAGACCTTCCTGGAAGAGAGAACAAAAGGGCTTACCTTCCATTTAGCTCTGGCAAAGTTCTTTTCTATTTGTGCACACACATTTTCCTTGATGTTCTTATCTGAAGCTGCACCGCCAGAGATCCTGTTGTAGGAAATGGGAAAAATACAACTTCACAACAGAGCTTTATGCTTCCCCTATCTTTGAGTGCCATAGGCTGCTGCACACAATATTGCTCAATTTGTTGTTCATTTTATTGACTGGCAAACTTCTGCAGGAACTGTTTAACCTTTAAGGATTATTCTGATTATTTTTCAGCGTGGGCCTTTTCCCTCTTAGTTTTTGTCCCCGTGAGAAACGATGCATGTTCAAAATGTATAGTTTGCTGGAAGTGCCTCTGTCAGTAGCACCTAGGCAGTGCCAACAGTCAAACTGAGAAAGTGATTAACACGTGTCTTTTTAACAGTGGCATTGCCAAGAGGTGACCATCCCCGCCCAACTGAATCAAGATGCAGGGCTGCATTGGTGGAATATTCATTTTTATTAGCCATGTGAACAGCTTGGTAGGAAGTTTGTCTTTTCAGAATAAGGGCAAAAACTTTATTTTTTTGTGCGTGTAAACATGATTTTAAGAGACATATCAAGCAAGAGTTAAAGTCTGCCCTGTTGCAGTTGGTTTGATCACATGAATACAGTCTGATCACACTGCTCTGGTTTAAATAGTCTGCACAATATATCAAAGCTCCATGGCTCACCATTCATGGTTTATAGCCTCCTGGGCTGTCAGTCTCTGGTCTTGATCCACCTCCATCAGACGAGCAACCAGACTCTTGGCTGTCAAGAGAAAAATCACACAGAAGAAACTCAACAAAAAAGGGTTTGTTCTCCTGATGGATATAAATATGATGTGTGAGGCCACTCTACGGGTAAGAAAGGAGGGACTCCTTTGATTTTGAAATGTTTACCCAGCGAGCTGTCATTGTGTTCATTCACAGTGTTGACTTTATCCTTAAAGCTACCTGAATCGGAGATTTCATCCCAGTATGGAGAGTCAAACTCATAATCGCCTGCCAGGATCTTTCGGAAAAGGTTCTTGTCATGGTTTTCATAATCATCGTCGTCAGTTTCATCATAGAAAGGAGGGTTGCCTGACAGCCTTAGGTAGCAAAGGAAAAAAGAACATCAGGAGTCAAAAAAATCTACATATTTAAACAAGGCCTACTATGTAATGTACAGTCTTTACCAATATCAGCTATCAGTCTGAAGCCACCAAGTGACTTTAAATAACATGTAGCACAGTGGTTCCCAACTGGTCCAGCCGTGGGGTCCAAAATTTCTCCTTGGTCATTAGTTCCAGGTCCACACAATTAAATACATCCAGCGTCATACTTGTGTTGGCCGTGTTGTCAAGCTAGTTTGCTGTCTCTGCCAAGTAGCTGTCTGTTATTCATTCACTCTACAACAGGAGACGGCACTTTAAAATGAAATCTCAAGGCAATTGAATCGAACGCAACTGGACTTGGTTTTGTCTTAGAAGACGTTTCACCTCTTATCCAAGAAGCTTCATCAGTTCATGCTTGTCTGACTAGGCTGGAACTAGTCTGACAAACTGGTGTGGAAGCACCCAGGTATTTAACCTCTGGGGAGGTCTTCACAAGGCCAATGATGTCACTGGTTCGTTAGTGCTCCAATGGTGTGTCAACGACAGTCGTTGAAACTCCTGCTGCAACGGTTGTCACTGGAGTCGTTAGAGTCACATGAGGCCATTTGTGAACGACCGTTGTTTTTAGAGGTTAAGTTGTTAAGCCTCCTGGGCAAGGATGAAAGGACAGCATTATAGGTCCTTTGTGACTCTAACGACTCCAGTGACAACCGTTGCAGCAGGAGTTTCACCGACTGTCGTTGACACACCATTGGAGCACTAACGAACCAGTGACATCATTGGCCTTGTGAAGACCTCCCCAGAGGTTAAATACCTGGGTGCTTCCACACCAGTTTGTCAGACTAGTTCCAGCCTAGTCAGACAAGCATGAACTGATGAAGCCTCTTGGATAAGAGGTGAAACGTCTTCTAAGACAAGACCAAGTCCAGTTGCGTTCGATTCAATTGCCTTGAGATAACTATGACCTGGATGAATGAGAATATCCACACTTTAAAATGAAAGCTCTGTGCCAGAAATTCACTGTACTTAAAAATAAAGTGTGTTTTATACAAACTTGACACATTTGCAAGTCACTTGAGTCCCACTTTTAGACAGAGACCCACCAGTTGGGAGCCAGTGATGTAGAGCATTAGGGAAAACAACCTTATCTTATGTTTAGAATACTGATCTCCTCTCTGTATGTTTTATGTCACAACTTACAGTATGTACATGATGACCCCTGTTGCCCAGCAGTCCACAGGCCGGCCATATCGCTGTCTGCCAACCACCTCTGGAGCTGCACACGGGTAGAGAAAAACATCATCAAAATCTCTGTGAGTCTGAAAGCCACAACAAGCTGCCACATCCTATTCTCCACAATGTCTTATTTGCCACTTAGTAAATTTCTGTTCTCACCCAGGTACTCTGGCGTCCCACAGGGGTCTTTGATTAGTCCGTTCTCCAGCTTGGCAAGATGGAAGTCGCTGATGACTATTTTAGAGTGCTTCAGGCGGTTGTAGTAAACCAAGTTCTCCAACTATAAAGTAGCATATTACAATGAGAGCACTTAATATAATATTCATAATTACGGTCTTTGATTTTCAGAGTTAATCATCTGGTGACCGTTTAGGAGGTTGAATTTCAGTTGTGAGGTCATTTTCTGACAGAAATATAATGAGAAGACTGAAGACATCTAAAAGTTTAATTATCCACTGAAGAATAAAAGAAATAAAACGAGAGACATTCAGTGTAATTTTGTCATTGTAAAGTGATTGGACAAAAACGAAATACTTCAAACAAGTCTGACAATTAATGCATTAGTTTTCATGTAAGCTGACAGTCCCATCCCATCCCTCAGCAGCAAGGTGGAGAGGCTAATCCAGTTTTTGCCATTAATAGTAATCATATGACAATGACCTTTTCCTCCAACACTAGTTTGTCATCTTGAATCTGTACTGAGGGTTATATCTGCGTGAACCCTGTGACGTGGCAGTGCAGATCACAGTCAGGCGTGTCCTGCCCAGTGTGCTGGGGATGTGCCAAGCATACTTTTGGCAAGCTCCCCTGGTGCACCATGTGGCACATTTGAATTTGGGGATTATAAAGAAAATATTATCCTATATTACAGGTATGTGTGTTAGAGGTTGTGACAGTCATGGCCAATAACATTTACTACTTCTACACGTGAGTGAATTATGAGATAAAGAGCCCCTGGGCAAAGATATGCAAAGGGCCCTGCTGCCTCTCCTGCACACGGGTATTCAGCTTCTATTTGTAGTCATTATGCATCTTCTTGTGGTTTTTTATTCTCTTTGTGATCATTTTGAGTCTCTTCCTGAGTGAAGTGAAGTCCAGGGGGCCCTGTGACACTGTGGGCCCCTAGGCCTGTTCAGTAATCCAACCGTACCTCTACACTACTACTATCAAGCTCCACGCAACATGACTCACTAACAGTTTATGAATTGTAGAGTGCTTTCCTCAGAGCAAACTAAGTGTTGTCTGTTATGTGCAGAGTTCCAAATGAATTCAGAATTCAGCAGCAGGACTGTGTCTCTTTTAAAACTGGATTCACTTTTTTAGACATGTTGAATATCCTACGGTCATTATGTTTTCCATATGTAATAGTAAGCAATGTTATGTCACTTTATTCATCACAATGATGCATGCAATATCCATCTGTGCTTTCAAAACCTCTTCAGTGGCATACAGTAAAATTAAAATTAAAAATATTTACGAGTCCCTTTATGTTTTATTTCTTTTATTTCTCAACTAATTTTTCATTCAGTTGGATTACACTGTTTCACTCGCCATAATAATTGCACTGGGAACAAAATAATTGCCTCTTTATTCTTCATATTACAACAACATAATTAGTGATAATGATCTACGAATAAATTAGGATTTTTGAAGAAACACTATTTTGTTCTTATTTCTGTTATTAGTGGAAAAGTCAAGAGATCACTAAAGTCAGATTCATTCTCTAGGGACCATGTATGTCTGTGTAAAATTCCATAGCAATTCATCCAATAGTTGTTGAGATATTACAGTCTGGACCAAAGTGGACTGACAGACAGACTGACATCGCCATCCATAAAAATGAAAATGAGCTCAGATATATCATGGCTAAAAATAACATAACGTAACTCTTCTGTCCGAACTTTACTGGAAGCGCTGTGTGAGCCATCATTGTCTGCCAGTTTATGATCTTAAATTAATAACCCTTCAGACAATAATTCCTTGCAGTATAATCAGATGAAACACACTGTTTAATAAAAATGCCAAACTCATGACATTGAAAAAGTGAAATTTTGGTCCAGCTAGTAAGAGATCTGTCAGCTGACAACAGCACACTTTACGCAGCCATCACAGTGTGACACCAGCACTGCTCCGTTGATCTAGACAATCGGCTGTGTGTAGTACAGGCAGGTTGTTTGGTTGAAGTGAAATTAATTTCATAGAGCGGAGTCTTGTGGATTCTACTGCAGAACAGTAGGATGGGTTTTGGTGGTTTTCAGATGGAAAGACATTTCTAACTATCTGCTAGAACTGGACTAAATTTAATTGTCTCACGTACTTCTTTCAGAATATAGTAAAAGTTTCAGCAATTTTGACGAAAAGTTATTATTATAAAATTTACCAACTGTATCTTTAAGAGTGAAATGTCTTGTTTACTTCTGCGTACAAGTCCTGCACTACTGTAGCTTGTTACCTTGAGGTTTCTGTGAACGATATGCAGGGAGTGGAGGTACGCGACAGCCTCCAACACCTGGCGCACCACGTTGCTGGTGTCCCGCTCTGAGTAGTAGCCTTGGTCCAGGATCCAGTCAAATACCTCTCTGCCTGTTGCACTGTGGAAGAGGAAGGTCCATAATGAGTAACATGTCTCAGCATATGAAGATTTGCACTGAAATGTTATCAGTTTAAATCTCACTGGGAACCTTTCTGTCATCCCCCACTCTCTTCCCATGTTTTCATCTGCTTTCTACTGCTACAGCTACCCAGGCAAAGGCAAGAAATAAAGAGATCTGGTGATATAGAGACATCTAATTGTAATTTTACATTGCATATTTATAATGAAATATTAATTATTCCAAGAACAACAGGGTTTTTTTTGTCAAGATTACTCAACACACCCCACCTGTCAAAAAGAAATGGTTTTAATAATTTCCCCACAGACATTTCTCTTGTGTTTCATCACTTTCTTTCTCACCAGAATTCCTAAACCCACAAATCAAGTGTCCTCGAAGGACAAGACGAGTATCTAGCATTTAGTATACCCATGGAAATGCATCAAATTCCCCAAGAACACATGCTGATGAGAATGGAGCAGCTAGCAGGCAATCATATCTGAATACCAAATGAGTGGAGTTCAGAGCTGTTCTCATATCTACAGGGCCTCAGGCTACAACAGCTCATTCCCCACGAGTGTATAATCAACATATACAGTTCAGCAGGCCCAAGCTACCGCAAAGACAGGCAGAGAGCCTTTTCCCCCAGCTCATCAGACATCTGAACTCACAGTTCAAGGAAGAGGAAGTACTCTTTTTTGGTCTCAAAGACGTCCACCAGTTGGAGAATATTGGGATGCTTCACCCTGAGGAGATGTGTCACAAAGCACAAGACAGAGAGAGAAACACAAAAAGAGACAGCGAGCGATGTCAGGAGTTGTATCGGAGATGATGTCTGCTCATGAATAACACACTGCAGTCTTCACAGAGCTGGAGAGAGGCAGCGTGATCAGTTAACTTTACTTCACAACACTGAGATTTACATGTTCAGCTGCCCATCCATAAATAACCAGATGTCTGTAATCTGATGCATCCATGTGGGCATAAAAACAACCAGCATGGTGATGAGCAGCTCCACAACCACAGCACAAGCCATCAAGGTACAATATTTGATGCTACAGAGTGTTTGCTTGTCAATTCTGCAGGAAGTTGGGAAAAAACCTTGTCTTGCTTTCACGATTATTCCTGAATATGTAACAGTGTCCGAATAAAGCTGGGTCTGTGAAATTGGTTCGTTATTCATACAGGAGTCACTAAGTTACTTAGTGAATGGAAAACTGAGATTTGGACACTTACGCATCATTATCATTTTGTGTCACCACTGACAGGTGCAGTGTTGCATAACTGTAATTTACATGTCTGTTACATCAGGAGCCAAGGACAAGCATTGCATTATGGGATTTTTCACAAATAGTAGTGCATGTCCTTTCAACAAAATTTGGACACGGAAATAAAATGGCAGAAAGTAAATGTAGTTCGGGCGGTAGCAAATGGGGAGAGATTTTGGACATACATTAAATGGATGGTGAATGGTAAATGGACTTGCACTTGTATAGTACCTCTCTAGTCCTCATACCACTCAAAATGCTTTTACACTACTTGTCACATTCATGTAGTGCGTTCACTCACACATTCGTACACTGGTGGCCGAGGCTACCTACACGGCGCCAACTCCTACTCAGTTAACCATTTACATGCTCTTACACACTGACAGGCGCAATCTGGGGTTCAGTATCTTGCCCAAGGACACTTTGACATGTCACTGTTCATTTCAGCTGTTCAGAGTTATTTTATTAACACCGTAGTATGCTAGTATGTGTAGCATGCTAGCGTAATAACCTATGTCATATGACGTCATGTGGTGTTACATTACGTTAGTAAGACCCATCCTTATTTTAAGCCAAACCATGATGTTTTCTCTAAAGTTAACCAGGGACTTTTGTTGCCTAAACTTAAGTAAAAAAAAAAAACGCAAAAATGAAGTGTTTTACCTACATTGTAAGTTTATTTTGAAAAAGACTATATCCATGTAACATACATAAACTGTACATTTCCTTTGAAAACAGAAATGTATTTTGAAAAGACACAATGCATGTTACAAGCATCAAATTAGGCGTCATCTATTAGCATCTAAAACCAAAGCAGTAGGGTACCTAACGCGTCATATTTTGATGTTTAGGTCCACAATGTGTCGGTGTTTCACGAGTTGGGATGAGAACACGTTGGCTCTACTGGCTGACCCACAGTATCTTTGCTTACCACAGCTTTATGTGGACAATAATATTGTTTCTTGACAACAAATCAGGGGTAATTATCTGCCACCACCTGTTGTTGTAATAGAAAGATGAGGAGCATCATTTTTGCATACTCAGAAATTTGAGTGTACTGCATGCATTGGCAAGCATCTGTTATAAAAACTTTTTATACTTTCCCTAAGGATTGGTCTGTTAATTTATGTGTTGCCAGAATAAAAACAAAACTTGCACATGATTTTTTTCGCATGCCAGCAAAATTGAATCAATATATTGATTTATTGACTGACTCTGGACCAGGTTTAACAACAGCAAAACTATATCAAAACATCTGTTTACAAACTCTCACACAACTCGTGCATAGCACCAAAGTTGGGTATAATGCGTTACAAAGTACTTTGATTAGTTTTTGCAGTAACGAGTAACCTAACGCGTTAGTTTGCTGTTTGAGTAATCAAATACTTCAGTACATTGTCAAACAAGACATCAGTTTCTTCCGTTACTTTTAGAATGCTGGTCCTTCAGCTCCAAAACAGCAACGGCTGTCGCTTGGTTCTAATAACGGAGATAACGTTAAACCTATCAGTCTGAAAGAAGCCACAGAGCTTGTGGCTCACTACGTGGTCGGAGAAATGCTGCCGTTGTCTACGGTGGAGTCTAAATAGGTGGAGTAGGACTTGCTGACAGACAGGTCAGACTCAGGACTTGCATTATGCCTGGTACACGCTACACGCTGGTACTCACCAATTATCCCCGGCCGTCTTTCACGGCGTGTGTGATGTCATCGGGTTATTCTTGTCCTATTTTTATCACTTTCACTATTATTTGAGTCACTGTCTGTTCATGTGCCAACTGACATGTTGTTGTAGTCACCTAAAAGCGTCAGCAGATGGCAGGAGCTACATTTGAAGCGCCATACGTAAAAGGATGCACCATTGTTTGCTAGCTTGATGCTAATGACAATAACGTTAACTCAGCGGGTTGACAAAGTGCCTCTGCTGTTTCACACCATCATTTCCCCCTTTTACTCTGTGTGGTAACATCCCTAGAGGAAATATTAAAAACGCTGGGGTGTTGTTGTCATACAGTTGTCTACGGCAGCAGATCGTTCTGTGTTTCTACTGGTCAAAGTGACGGCTGTGATGGGAGAATTGGATCTCAGTGAAGGGCAAGTGGTCCATAACTTTAATTTTGGAGACAAAAAAATGTAGGCTTAGCACCCTGTGGTCCATTGCCCAATAGGAAATGTAGAATACTCAAAAGTACTTTAAAAGTGCTTGAGTTACTTTTCTCAAGGAGTAATGTTGGAAGTACTTTTAAAGTAATTGAGTTACTTTACTCAGGGAGTAACGCAGTAAAGTAACTGGTTACTTTTTAAAAAGTAACACAGTAACGTACTTTGATTACTTTTAAAGTAACCCTTACCCAACACTGATCAGTACTACCCAAAGACATGTACTTCTACTAAAAAGTTGTTATCTAAAATTTCAAGTGAAACTTGTGTTTTTGCAGCCAGACTCCAATACTAAGGTTTTTTTCCGCAAATATGCATGTGTTTGGGGAGTACTAAGGATATGACTGGATAAATGAGACTTGGATTAATATGCACATGTTGTGGGAGAGTTTATAATCAGGTGTTTTGATATAGTTTTGCTGGTTTTCCTCACAAATTCATAGTACTACGCCATGACTTATTCATATGCAAATGGTAATTTTGTTGGTGAAGTATTGCGTTGAGACATGAAAATCCTCGGCGTCGGGAAAAAAAGTGTCTCATATTATTTTCCACAAAAAAGTTCAATTACTTCATTAAATATTCTCAAAATTATGTGCTTTACTATGCATATCTATGAATTCAATTCAGATTTAAGTAGAGCCCAGAAAAACCTCTCTCATCAGCAGATAAACATGAAAACAGCTTCCCAGTGTCAAATTCAGCACATGCACAACATCCAGATGAACGATAAGTTAAGAGAGGGGGGTAACTTTAAATCAGTGATAAGAAAAACTCAGCAGATGAAGAACCAAATCGTACAAATGACTGACAGTTTGCAGGATTTTTTTGGTTCATTCTGAGTAACAACAATAAAAAATGTATCGAGATTAATACTTGAATAAGCACCTCTTTTCTAATGTCTATATTCAAGCATTTTATATTCAATACTGCATTTGATGTTTTGCCCGCAATTATTTTCAGCCTTTGACATGTCATCATATCTGATTATTCACTCAAACCCCCCACTGATGATTAAACCATTAAAAACAGGAGCAGTGCACATCTCTGTTACTGAGGTGTCTGAAGTGTAATTTTCAGAGGAATATGAGTTCATGTCTTGAAAGACTTCTTATAAAGAAATCACACTTTCGTATTCATCCTGCTCCACTGCCTCTGCTGTCAGCGACAAATTGTTTGATAAGGGCCAGGTTATGCTAATGTGGGTTTTACCTGAAAGTTAGATAATCACAGAGAAGTTGAGATAAACGAGGCTCTTAGAAAGAGCTGCTGCGTGTGATCGCTCAGCAAAATGAGGTTTGTTTGCATTTCCTTATTAAAGCGAGCACCACAATTTGTTTTCCCTTTTGTATTTTTGTTTCAAAAACTGTCTGTGAAATTTATGTTTAAGAAGATAAACAGGGAAAACAAAAAAGCAAAGAACCTGACAGTCTCATCACAAAACTGATCATGCACTATTTACCACAGAAATTGACACTCCAGAGAACATTAACCATGATGAATAACTTACATCTTTAAGATAAGGATCTCATTTTTCGCAGCCTTGCGAACTTTTCTTCCATCCTTTTTCAGGAACTTTTTACATGTATACATTTTCATCGTAGTTTTGTCCTTGGCCCTGAATATCTCACAGAACTCCTCCCTGAAAACAAAAAAAGGCATTTGAGGTTTATTTACAGGGATAGAAACACAGATCAAAAGTCAGGAAGCAGTTGAGATACTCACGATTTGACAATCTGACCCAGGTCATATTTATCTGTCACATCCGAAGGATTGTTATAATCCTTCTTCTCCCCGATTGTTAAACAGCCAAATGGCATGGCCACTCCTGACCTGTGGGTAGAGACAGAAGAGGGAGAGAGTGAAATGAATAATAACTCTTACATCAGTGTATCAGGGTGTTGTGTCCTGGCGTCCCACCTAGCTGATAATTTCTCTACAATTTGGCGTCACACTGTGCCATAATATTACACTCCATGATGACTTGGCAAAAAACACGGCCCTCCCTCAGACATAAAGAATTGCTCCAGTAATGCTGAGGAAGCCTTTCAAAAGTTAAAGCTAAGGAGCCACCAGAGGCGGTATCATTGCAGTGCATTGTTTGACTCACTGTAACAGAGCCTTTCATGATCTAGCAATTTTTAAGGGCAGAGCCATAGAGGAGTCTGCTGCACAGGCTCAGCTTCATGCTAATATCTTACTTATGTAAGTAATAAAACAGTGAGGGGAATGTTTTTTGCTGTGAAGCAAAAGTTTGGACTGGATGTGCCATTGCTTCTCTGTGGGGTGAAAGTTGCAAACCATAGGGGTCAGGGAGCCCGAGTAAAGCAGCTAATATGGTCCAAGAGCCCAGGGAGGCAACCACAGCAACATGTGAGGCTCTTCCAATCAAGAATAGGAGCCAGTAATTACAGACACAGCACCCCAGGACTCTGAGAGGATTTAAAGTACTTTACTCGCTTTGCACCAACACTTTAACACCTAATTGTGCAGCCTCACTGTGTGTCTCTCAGATAGCATGGAGTGAAATTTGAGACCAAGAATTAAAGGTTTTATATTCAGCTTGGTTGGAGTCGTTATTTTTGTGTTTCAAGGGAAAGGAAAAGTTTCTTTATTTTTGTTTTCCTGTCCCTGTGCTGTAGAGTCCAGAACAGAGACAACAAAACAAGCAGGCAAGTAGCAGTTTTTGGAGTGTGCAACAATAAAACATTAATGGTTACCTGCAGTGTGTATTTGTGTGTGTATGTGTTTGGGTAAAACCTTGAATCTTGTCCATATACTATAGCTGGAAAATTCCACATACTTTGTTTTGTGGTCGATTGAAAAAGATGTTTGTGAATAGCTCCATTTTTTTCTCAAAGTATTCGTTCAAAATTTGTCACTAGAGAAATATATTCACATTCCTTTACTGAAGGGGGCGATGTCTACGCACTTCCCTAAAATCTGAGATTCAAACAAACACCAGACAAGCTAGATACTACGTAGATTAGGCAAGTCACTGAAAGGAAAGTCAATCACTATCTAATATGGAAAAACACTATCCAACAGGAGAACAAAAGTCATCACAACCCCGACAAAGAAACCTGAAACCTTCTGGGGCAGAGCAGTCTGGTCAGCATCAATGACTGTATGGACGGCATGACAGCTCCGTAAAAGTGAAACCAAATATCTTGGTCGCCCCCTGGTGGCTGGCTGCAGTACAGCCCATAAACCCCTCCCCCTTTATGTTAGTGGATGGGAGATGGGCCAAACTAAAATATCAAACCACATGCCAAATAAATTGTTCCAAATATACAATGCCAGAGAGCAAATCTTGAGCTATTTCTTTAGCTACTTCCAGTGAAGAGGTTTAAACTTTGACATTTCTTTCGCGTATCTGCACAGCAATTTTTTTCAGGCTCTACAGTACACATCATTTTTGTTTCATTAATAGATTTAAGTCTGATCTCAAACACACTTACTGTTTAACTAATCACACTTAACATCACACACGTCATCATTAGATCAGTAGGGTTGGGAGACACTGATAAACTCATGCAATCTTGCAACTGAAAAATCATTTATAGATAACTGTCTGTTTTTGGCTAATTCAGTGCATTTTAATACCTGACAAATGAAGGTACTTTATCACACTGACACAACAACCCTGCATATCCAGCAATGCCATATATATAAAACAGACCTGCTCACTGATACAATACTGTCTACAATGGCCTAATACTACTACTACATATTCAAGTGATATTCATCTTGGTACAGATGGCTAAATCTTTTTACACCTCTCTTGACAAGAGCATCTTAATATTGTCCAACCTTCATCATCATGAGATTCAACACCAAACAAAAAGGTGATTTATTACTGAATGCTCTCGCAATAGCTGGCATCTGAATGTGAGTAAATTGTTTTGGAAGGAAATCGGTTGCAAAAATGAAACAAGGCAGAAAGAAAAAAAAAAACATGTGTGATCTGTTACAACAAGGGAGTGTGTGATTAAATGTTCTTCTGGTTCAAATCCCTGGACAGATTTGGAAAAACTGGAGGGAAAACAGTTGTTGCATCTCTCAACCACTACCACTAATGTGTCCTTGTAAAAGGCACTAAGCCAGTAACGTCACTCAGGGGCCGACAGTACAACACTGCAGCCTCACTGACGGGCTCTGAAATGGTGTAAATATCTATATGTGAAGCTGCGTGAAGGTAAAGCAGTTCAGCTCAGCGTGCTGAACGACTGCACAGCAACATTTATCCAGATGAATAAAGGGTAAAAAATATTTATTTCCCAAGCACACAACATCCATCTGCGCCAACAGTTTGGGTGATGGATGTCAACATGTAAATGAGAGCAGCCAGTATAAGAAGTATAGCATTATGTGTAAGAAAGGCAATCTGTTCACTGTAGCTCCACGAACCGACTTGTAATCCAGTCTAAATGAATGAGGCTCAGCACAGAGACGTCTCAAATTGCCAAGAGAAAACCGTGCTCTCTCTGAACTTCCCTTTCTCATCTGATACTGTGTTGTGTAGTCAGTGTGAGGAGAGGGGCTGACCTTTCCTGGCTGTGCTCTCACTCTTAATATACTGTACATGTCTGTCTGTGGTAAGTGCATTGGCTCAGTGAAGTTATGCAGCAAAGAAGAAAGGAAGGTTCTGCAGGGCCAGTGGCTTAAATGGAGGTAATTCTGAGTAAGTCTGGCAGAAGCAAGGCATTAGGAAGCCTGTCAGGAAAAATCTATATCACACTAGAAAACATTTATATTCTGCAAGTAGCTATAACAGTCCACAAGAGAGTCATTGCATTGTGGAGAGGGGGGAAATAGGCTGAGGGAAAAGAAAGTGAAAGAGCCCTTCTAATGATGATGAAATCTAATAAATCTAATGAAGAAATCCAGCTGATAACAGAGCCTTTGTGGTTTTGGAAAAGCTTTCTGAGCCCACTCAGTGGAGACCTTTATTTTACAGGTTCATGAAGAATCTATATAAAATAAGAAGCAGACGATGGAGACACGAACATTCACACAGAGATCCAAAGCCAGATTAGTTCATCAGAAATCTAAAAGTGCAGAGTATCTGTCAGCCGCTCCCTTTTCTTTTTTTTAAAAAAAAAAGTGTGACTTGCTGTAATGGATGAAGAATTTGCGAAGCATTTCAAGTGGAAAGAGCAGGATGCTGGCAGGATCGTATAACAGAGGCTCTGCATAATGGGCCCATTTGGGCTGACCACCATCAGCAACATTCAAGCATTATCACCCCATATTCTGACTGTTATCTGCCCTGCGAGAGCACCAATCGATGGCCCGCGGTGCTTTATGGCCCAGTGTGTGACCTGGGTCTGCCAGTTGGGCCGGCTTAGGCCACTGTGCTCTATCACCACTGATTTTCTGCAGATGCAGGGAAGATTTACAGGACGGGAGATGAATAGTGATAAAGATCTTGGGCTTAATAGACGAGCGCAGCGTCTCCTCCAGCCAGGCGAGCTGATGAGCAAATGAGGTTTTCCTTGTGTCCGTTGAAATCGATGAGAAATTCCTGTCGGGCTTGTGTCTGGGTGAAGCTCAGGATTAGGCTGAATGCAGTGCTTATGTGCACTGTGTCAAGACTTTTTAACGCAGCAGTAAAGGGGATTATTTTACCTGCTGCTATGGTGTAATGTTGGGCTACACCTCGGAGAAGTTACTGGTATCTGTTTGGTATGGTAAGCCTTTAGTTAGCAGCTGTTTGAACTAATCCCACCATGAAATACTTCTGAGGCAGAGAAGTGGTTCCCTGTTTTTTTGGAAATCTTTCATTTACTGGTTTAGTTTTTGGCTCCCCCCCCCCCCCTCCCCCCCCCCCCCCCCCCCCGTGCTCCCCCTCTGGCTCAGCAGCTACTAAATGAGGATGCACAGGGCAGATCAGACCCCATGTATCACAGTTGTGCTGACTGTAAGCCATTACAGATTCACTGAAGTGAACCTAAGCAGTGCTGAGCCTCAACAGTTATGTACAAACTATATTTTACATACAACATTCACCAGAGCAGGATAAAAAATGCGATCAAATAAAATATGCTGTAGTAATTGTACAGCACATCATTTTGATGGATGACCAGTTTTCACTTCATGTTCTTCATCCTAAGGTACCACTGAGTGCGGGACAGCCCTTGTTAAACGAGTGTTCACACAATGCTGCCTGAGCCTACTGCCAGAGGGAAAGCTCTCTGTATTTCCCAGTAGTCCAGAGTTTTGTTGTTTGCGGTCTTTGCCAACTTTCCCACGCAGGTGCACAGGAAGTTTGTTTTGGTTGGCACTGCTTTTTTTCCACAATGCTTCGTATGTTTTTTTTATCTGTCTATGCTGACAGTTTGAAATTATTATAATTCGGTGGAAGCTATATCTGAATAACCTATAAGCGCTGAAGAAAAGTTTCTGAAGTGGATATTCCAGATAAAAAAAGAAACTCAGCATTAAGAGGAAGGATTAAATTAAAAAAAAAGACTTGAAGAGAGCACCCCTGGGGGCATGGGAGATGCAGCAAGTTCACCTTCATTCTTTACAAGCATGCGTAGACAATGTTAATGCAATTACTGCCACTACCAAAGGAGGGAGACAAAAGCTCCGCACTCCAGCTTTAAGTGAAAACCTCAGACTAATTTGCCTTGATAAATGCATTTTGAAGGACTGACGCTGCTTGGGTTCCAATCGAGATAGTGTGATGATGATATGATAGCCAGCCTCCTGCCTGTTGGGTAAAGTTGGTTAAAGCAGCTGTGCGGAACTTTACGTTTTCGTTGACTATAGTGCCCTCTTTGGTTGAAGCGGTATGACACCCACAGCCTGGTGTCACAAAATTCTGACTGCAGCCGGCATTCAGCTTCATTCGTAAAAAAATGATAAATGTTCTGGTGTAACTCACTCTGACGTGCAGAGATGATCATCCAACTCCGTAGTTTCCCCGTAGCTCTGTGGGGCACTTTAGGATCTTTCAGCTCACTGTTTTGGTTTTACAGTACCCAGGGGTGGAGCCAGATGTTGTAAACATTCAGGGCTCAGCCCAAACCTATGGGGGGGGGGGGGGGGGGGGGCAAAGGGCATGTTCCCCCAAGGAGATTTCCCCTCCATCAATAGCTGCTATATGCACTATTTATCAAGTCATTTGAGAAAATAGAATGTCAACAAATCAGTACATAATTTGAGGCAAACATGAAAGTTGCCAAAGAAAAAAACATCCTCTAAATCCTACATCCTATTTTGCATCTAATTGTTCTCCAACTGTCTTTATCATTCTTCACAAAACCAAAACACTACAAATATTAGAATGAATTATGTTCACTCCTGCACCCTAAAAAGAGGAAAAAATGCTTGATGTTATTATTTTCAAGTTACATAATGTAGGTAGAGAAGAAATATGGCTTAAACAGTCACTAGTCCTGAAACCTTTTGTTGTAATACTGTGCTGGAGTTCAGAGAATGAACGTTAGCTGATAAATCTCCTTAATTTGAATCCATAGCATAACAATCTAAGCTACTATAATTGCAAATCAAGGATCCCCAACAATGTATTAAATGTGTAGTCTGAACTGAATATTAGGCCAATAGAAGAACATTTACTGAGTTATATTAGAGTAATTTAGGGAATAGCAAAGATTCTGGGCTTTTGAGGAAACCTTTGGGGCTGGAGCACCTGAAGCCTCACTGCTCTGCCTCTGACAGCCCAAAACTTTACTGTTTTGGTTCAGGCAGCTGTTTTCAGGTAAAAAGCTCTGCCAGACCAACTGTATGTAATAATTGGTAAAAGTGAGCATGTTTTCATAGTACTGCAGTGTGTTGATTCCCCTGAGCACACTCCACTCTTGAGTGTTTTTGAACAAACTGGTAATGTTGTTTTGACAAGGCTCAGCTCAGCCATCTAAAATACCATCTCTGCCTCTCTGTGCTCACCCTCAGTTCCTGGGGATTGGTTGGAGCCTCAGAGCCACAAGGACAAACTTGCCAGCTATTAGGAAATAAACATCTTTGACATTCATTTTCTTTCATCCCTGCTGATCTCCTGGAATTGCCCAAGAGACTGCGATAGCACTTTGCCTTCAGCTGAAAGGAGGCGATAAGGTCAACACAGATGGGCATGGTGACAATTCTGTAAGTCTTAACAGAGATCAGGGTGAGAAAGATGCTCAAACGGTTGCCTCCCGCTATCTCTTCCTGTGAGAAAAGTTGTGAGGGAAGGGTGCAAGGAAGCTATGCTTATTAAAGCGGAAGCAAACATGAGGACCGCAGGATGATGGAAAACAAGAAAACAACTTCTTTTCGGGCTTCTGCACATCAGCTCTGTCTTGACTTGAAAGCCTTTTACTTAGGCAATGCTGAAGGAAACTAGGGTCAAGTAATAGAGCTTTTAAATAATACATGGGCTACAGTTACACTTTAAGTTTCAGTAATGTTTCAATCGCACCAGGATGTTTATGCAACAGACTCAAATGGGCTCTGCAGTCTGATTTTGATTCCGACCATGAACAGAAAGCTGGCACTGTGTTCAGACAGCAGACAGCTTCCACCTGTGCTTTGAAATCTGATTTTCCAAGATTCATTTTAAATTCTAGCTACATGGAGGGCCGTTAATGACATTTCCTGGTTGTACTTCACATATTTTCAGCTAATTAAGCAGAAGTGAAAACTCATGATTAACCTTGTCTTGAGTGTGTGCTTGTAGCATCTCTTCAGCGTGGGGTAAAAAAATAACAACACTTGACCCTGAGCTGAGAGGTCAGACTGAGCTGCAATGTCAGAGATGTCATTTGAATAGCAATTCAGACACAAGCTCATCTGACATGACTTGCTTTTGTGTTATATATGTGATAAACCAAATGTGCCAAAAGAAAACAGCTTCAGGTACGAGCATGACATTTCGGAGTCGTGATATTAAAGACACCATTAATTGGTAAACAAATTATTTTGACATCAAGTGTTCCCAGAAAGAAGTGTTGGGTGTGAAGGGCATTCACGGGGCAGGGAATTAATCCACAGTCCAAGGTAGGTGATTTAAATAACACGGAGGCAGCACAGCAGTGATGCTCATACAACTAAAAGTGGTTCTGTAATTGTATCTCAGTCCATGTGCACATAATCAGACTTACAAGAATCTCTAAATGTGCACTGAGGTTTGTGAATTTGTGCAAGAATCTGCCATTGTGTATTCAGAATTTGTGTGTGTGTGTGTGTGTGTGTGTGTGTGTGTGTAATCAGATTTGTCAATTCATAACAAAAAAATTGAAATCTGTTTTAAGATTTGCAAGTGTGTGTACAAACCTGTATGTGTACAAAGGTATTAATGGCTCCATGGGCTGAAACCTACAACTCAGATGGGCCTCTAAATTTGCTGCCTTTTTACATGCAACTTATGCCACATTTCTGTCATGACAGAGATCTGCTAATGTGTGTGGGGATTAGTCTCTACCGCACTAGTCTCTGCCTGTACTGTGCCTGAGTAGCTATACAGCCCACAAAGCACCATTTCTCAGTAGTAACCAGTGATTTTAAGCTTAACCTTGTTATATATTCTGTACTATTTATACTGTGCTATATTTTTACTATTTTCCAACATCATGTTAATATGTTTTTAACTGCTAAACCACCACCATGTCACTGCACTAGTCCAAGCACATAGACTGTAAATCTAGGTGGATGAAACGTCTCCCCTTACTTCTGCAGTACAAAAATAAAGCCAAAATGTCCCAGATGCCACCTCGTGCTGGAGTCTGCACTGTAATGATCTCTGTGATATCAACTTGTTGCCCATACACCTGCCTAACCAATCCTGAGCAGCGCCAGTGATAGGCCACACCAATCAGCACAAGCTGTCAATCATGACATGAAACCCCTCTTTGTATAGCATCAAATAACTAGTTATGACCAAACTTATCTAAAAAATGTACATTTGAACAAACCTCACCGTGATCATAACTACATAAAATTAAAGAAGTGGTCTTTTGGAAAAATGAATTTGATGTGTACTTTGAGTTTTTGTTTGGCCCATGGCGCATCCTCTATCTGCTATGGAGGGGCCAGGTTTAATGATGACCTATACTGCAGTCAGCCACTAGGGGGTGATCAAAATATTTTGGCTTCATTTTTAGGGACCTGTCATGTCGTCCATCTTTATATACAGTTTATGTCCAAGCATTATTTTTCACCACTTATGTAATTCAGCTAATGTAAGCCCAAATTACACATTGATACACGGGCAGCAAGGAGATGTTGAGTATAAACTGCTGAGTATAAAATCAACTTGTTGAAATCAGTTGAGAAATGTCAACATTAAAGTGCTTTTATCCAGTCCTGCCCAATGCGGTATGGCAGCGACATTGAAGTATCACATCAAAGCAGTGAATGCGGCATCAGTGCATATACGCTATGTCAATGGCCCGGCAATGTCACACTTAAAATCACTGGATGCTACTGCCAACTGGTGGTATCTTCACACACATGTGCAGATCGCTGCCACGACAGAAGTGCAGCAACAGTCAGGTTTAAAAAGAGAGACAACTGAGCAGACGTTGTGCTAGACTTTTTCGTCGCCGGCCATTTTGACCGACAGGGTCATAAAAATCCGGTCATAATCTATTTTTACCGGTCATTTTAATTTTCGTTTTTAAATGATAATAAAGATAGCCTATTCAAAGACATTTAGGTTTCATTCGTTCGTTTATAATAAATCCAACAAGCAAGTTATAACGTGTGCATTAATAAGGACATGAACAAAAAGATGAACAGACATCCACACACCCGAGCCATTAGGCTTCGCCCTGGACACACCGGACGGCACTAACGCGTCCGGTGTGTCCAGGGCGTTATGTAGTTATGCCTGTAGGCTCGGTGACACAAAATTAAAATTGTAATGAAGTGATTAGGGTATTGAAAAATGTGTTCGGTTATGCACTGTTGTGTTATTTTAAATTATAAACACGGTATTTTCTCCTCACGTTCCTCAATGCGTGCTGTTGTTATTTTATTTTGAAAATTGGCCAGATTCTCTCGTCTTTTCTGTGTCCGACTTCCTGTTTGGTACGATCCGCTCGATCCAGCTTGACAGAAGCGCTCGCGGCTCCCGTGAAAAATAGACGCCGAACTGAAGCGCTGCCTCTACTCTGCGGGCGCTCCGCTCTGCTCAGCGGCCTGTATGGACAGTCAGATAGGTTAACATGGGCGCTGACTGAAAACTGCCTCCGCTGTTGGGCGCCGTACCTCAGTTCCGCGTCCGGTGTGTCCAGGGCGTTATGTCAACAACGCTACATGAAGCAGATGAATGACTTTTTCTCTGCAGTACTGTGCACTCTGCAGCCAAGTGGGCAGGGATGGTAATTGCAACCGGTCAAAATGACCGACGGCCTTCAGATTTTCCGGTCATTGTTGTAAAAAACCAGTCAATGACCGAGAATATCCGGTTAATGCGACCCCTGCAACTGAGAAGCTTGAGTGAGTTGTCTGTATTTCCAGCTCTTAGTCATAAATTAATATCTACGTACACATTTACATATCCATCTATGTATTTAAAAATCTCAGTACACTTTCAAATGTGAATACAGTTTTAGAGATTTTTTTTAGTTACAAATCTGATTATGCACATATGAACTGAGATACAGTTAGACAACTCTCCGCACAGATTTGCAAATAACTCTGCTACAATAAAGTCCCTATACAAAACCATCTCATTTATTTAGATGGTTTTATTTTTGTACTTTGTAACTATTAAGCTCCAAGTGTACAACAACAAGCAAATATGAATGTGCTAATGACTGTTATTGCTTTCTGTACAGTAACAGTAAAATCCCATTAACGTCAAAGCTGTCGGACTCTGAGTGAACTTTTATGGATGAAGGGTTGACCCAAGGGCCAAGAGAATCCATTAGTGCTGAGATTTTCTCTATGAATGCTACACTCAAGGTGCAATATTGATGTTATGCAATAAATCTAAATCTGTCGGTGCATGACCCTGGCATTGCCTCTGACAAGGCTGCACTGTTCCCTGAACATTTCTATACAATCAACAGAAATGGATGAGAAGACCAAATCAAAGTTATTTAATGTATATTAGTTCACGGTAAACAGCATAAACTGCATTAATTCAGTGGCGATTCAATGTATTCATGGAAGCACCTCTCAGAAACTCACTGGGGAAGAGGAAACATTCTGCAACATCACCGCACTGCCTCATTACTGCAACTCACAAGAATTATGTCTTCTTACATTTGACTTTAAGGGGAAATGGCTTCTTGGAAATGTTGACATAAAAGTTTGCATGCTCTCTCTCGGAGGGGTTTAACCGCACTAATTAAAGTTGCATTGCAGCATATTAGTCTCGCTGTTTCAACCTTTGCAGGTCCAGCACAGGAGCATGGAGCTGAGAGGTCAGTAATGAGGGGAGACGAGCAGGGAGACAACAGCAGTGAGGAAATAAATAGAGAGAGGGAGAGTTGCATCAATTGGCAGCGTGCAGCATATGAATGGTGGCAAAGGTTTTTTAAAAGTGGGCGCGTATACAATTGAATTAATTATTCATGGCTGACAGTCTTCTTTTCCACAGTGTGTCTCACTGGGCCTGCGGTTCGTGTCTTTCTTGTATCGAGGAATCACTGTGTCCCGGGGCGCTTGCTTAACAGTGTGCTAGGAGCAGAAGCATGCCAGCTCTGGCAGTGCTGTAATAAATACCAGCCCTCTCTCCTCAGCCTTTCTCTAATCCCAGTTCAGTGCACTGCACTGCTTGTCGGTGTCCTCGTCAGCCTCACACACATCGAATCTCTCAAGAATCCATTACATTTGTGTGCTAGACATCATGGAGGATTGGAGGCTCTGCAATCTACTTTTTTTTATAGGACTTATTCAAGGCCAGGGATCCCAATCATTTGGTCACCTTTAGAAAATGATCACAATCACACTCTTATGTGCTGTCATTCATTTAAAACAAGGATCTGTATCTGACTCATATTGCTGCACTCTTCACTGAATGAGAAAACACTGCAGTGGCTTCTTCAGCAGTAGAGAGAGAGCTTGAGGAAAAACCCTCACTCCTCTCGGCTTTGCTTCCTCTCCACTTCCTTCTGTCTTCCTGTGCCATGACTTTCTCACATTCACACTTGGAGTCCCTCATTGGCGAATCACTTGCACCAACACCACAACGGGTTTACTATTCCTCTTTGCAACAATCACAGGGAAAATTACAGCTGCCTCTTACAACAGCTTTTATAGGGGAGGCGAGACTGCAGGATCTTGTCGCACATACTGTACAGTCTCAGTTCCCCTAGTTGGTATGTCGGCCGCCTTCCCAGGACTGGCAGACTGGCCTTTGTGCACATGCTGCCCACCATACCATTATTTCTTTGCTCCAGAGCAGGGACACAAAAAACACAGCCTTAATTAGGCAGGGCAGTACACAGGAACTTTTGTTATCAACTATACTCATGTGATTACAAAGCCAGTGAACAGCTGCTCAGAGCCTGTGTGCATTGAAACCTGAAGAAACATTGTCTCAGAGCTGACTAGCAGGACGGCAACATGCGCTGGCAGCTTTGTGAGTCTTTTGGCTCAGTATTCTTGGACAATAATCACAGAATAAGTACTTGCAAACAGCTGACTAGAAATTACTTCACAATTTGGAACACAGTTGTCTACTGTGTACCTATGACTGTACCTGTCTTTGGTGTCTTCGTTAATCCTGTCAGCACCAACAGCATCTGTCTGTACCACACAAAGGTTGTATAACCCAGCAGAGGCACCTCACTGTGAACTGTAATACTGTTTGCTCCATTTTGTCTGTTTAACTTGCAAGTCATGAAGACAATTTGAATATAAGATGCTCAAACTGATTCAAACTAGTGGATAAGCTGACGCTGCTACTAGTGCTTGAATAGTAAATGTGGGCTTGGCTTGGTTTGCTGGGGGACAGGTTTCATTTCCTGCATCTTAAATGTGCTGTATGGAGATTTTTGGCATTTGTTCTAGATTTTTTTTTCATGACTTGTGCTCCTTTTACAAATATATTTTTAAAAAAAAAAAACAAGTAGGTCTAGATAAATCAGAACATTAAAGAGCAAAGCAGGAAGTGTGTCCATGAGATGAGAATAATTGTAAATGCACAGCAGTATGTCTGGGTTATTACCAGTGCTGGGCAAGATACTTGAACACTTTAAAAAGAAATGACATTAATTTATTATTCTCCGTAGCGAAGGTTACATTACTCATGACTTAACTTTTGTAACTCAACCCAGCTCCATCAAAGGTTCCTTTAAACAACAACAAATCATCCACACCTACAAGTCTCATCTTTTGTATTTAATTTGCAGGAATGGACAACGAGACATTGTAGTTTAACAAGGTAGAATGTAGTTTGTAGGGATTTACTGCTGACTTTACTAGTTCATTGGTTTGTGGACTCCAGTGCTGAAGCGGAGTTTGGCATTTTGGCCGTCATCACCTTGGATATTTGGAGCAATAAGTGACCATAATTAGATGAGTGACTTGATATAGCTGAGGTGACTTGTCGACAGCCAGCCTCAAGTGGCCATTTGAGGAGCTGCAGATTTTTGCCTTTCCTGTGTTGGCTTTATTTTTGAGCCCTGCAGGTTACCACTTGGGATTTACTGACCATCCAGCTGCTAACTTTAGCTTAGCCTCAGTGACTGCCCACACTAAAAACACACACGGATACGGCCACTATTTCTAACACAAAACACACACACAAAAAAAAGTTGTTGGTTTTTTTTGTTGTTTTTTTTTGTTTTGTTTTTTTTTTACCAATGGATTTCCAGATTGATTTAGCTCTAACTAGGAGCTAATTTAGAAAAGAAAATTTTGGTTTGGTTATACTATACTGGGTACTTAGACTATATTGACTGGGTATAATTACTAAAAAGAGACTAAAATACAATTTTCATTGACTAAAACTAGACTAAAATGTCATCAGTTTTCATCGACTAAAACGAGACAAAAATAGTCATGGATTATTCTGACTAAAATAAGACTAAAATGCTCAGACTTTTAGTTGACTGAAACTTGACTAGACAAAAAAGAGTATGAACGTGACTAAAACTAATAAAAACTAAAATGACAGTTCGACACAAAGACTAGACTAAAACTAAAATTAAAACAGGCCGCCAAAAACAACACTAATGGCAACAGTTCTAGTAAACTGAGCAAACAGCTTACAAGCAAAGAAACTGATTAAATACCAAAGTAATCAGTTACTCAGCAGAAGCAGGACAACGTAAATCACTGTGACAACTGAATCCTGCTGAAACGGCAAATTGTAGGTTTAGAATTGCAGTCCACCCACGGCTGCATGGCCACTTTTGACCCCCAATATGGCTGCCTGAGGGTGCTTCAGTGTGACCTGGATAGCCTCTATATACAGTTTATTACTGTCCAGGTAAGATTGCTTCTAAGTGTTTTCCCTATAGAGAGAGTGTGTGAGAACAAATGTGAGCTTGTTTTGATAAAACAGCTACAGACAATCCATCCTGAGGGAGAACAGTGTGTCTGAGTGCATGGACATTAGTCCATGCCTGAATGCACACATGCATGTGTGCATTACAGTGTGAATCTATATACTGCACTTTACTATGAACACTTCTGTCCTTTCCTATTTGCAACGGATATGGCCACTATTTCTAATTTTAGCCCAAGAAATGTCTCTGCTGTCAAAACTCCTGTACCTTTATGTCATTTTTAGCCCGATGCAGGAGTGTTGGTGTGAGTGTTGTGAATCGCAACATAAGGTGGTGAGAGCAGATTCTGAATGCCCTAATTACAGATACAACTCAGAGAACGTATGTTGAAGGCAGGGTTAGGGAGGATGGAAGTGTCTACCAACCTGACACCATAGCTCTGCTGAGAGGCCTGGTTTCATGTCTGCCTGACAGCACTGTACATAACCTCAACATGTCTGCAAATAGGCAAACATCCACACAGACAGATTGTCCACATTGTTACACTAACATCATTTACCATGCATGGTGCCTCCATTACTTGTGCACTGTAAACAACAGGAGACCTGAGAATCCTCAGATGTCATACAGGCACCAAAAGTTTAAACCTGAATACTCGATACAACAACAGGTTATCACTTCTGCTGTGTTGTTTATATATTTCTAGGGGAGTACATGTGGTTTCATATAGAATGCATAAAAAGAAATGTTAAGAAGCTACTCTGTGATTTTTGCTGTATTTGTGATTTTAAGTGTAAAGTGAATATACTGATAGTTAAACATCTTGGAGCTAATGTATTCATTTTCATGCAAAAATAATTAGCTAATTAGAAGTGAGAAGCAGGTGACAGCTGTCTCATATGAGTGTGTCATCGTGTGTCATCCCAACACAGTGGGAATATGCATCTCCATACACCCACTTTAAGGTGTGTCTTTAACTGATGAGGCACCTGAGTCAGTAAAGTTTAAAAGCAGTGCCCTCTTTAGAGATGTTTACCACTGAACTGTGCAGCAGTTGTTAGTAGCCAGCAAACATATCATCGAGAATTTGAGGGCTGTCGTTACAATTTTGCTTGGCATGTACCATTTATTACTTGAAAAACAGGGATGGGATATTGCTGAATCATTATTGAAAGCTGACACTGAATTGTCCCGAAATGATGAGGAGGCCCATCTGACGTCACTTGGTCCACCTTGAGCGTGACTTGGCCCAATTGGCGCGTTTAATCTGGTAATGGAAACACAAATCAATGTGGCGTAGTTTGACTCAGAGCAGCCAAATGTGCCAATAAAATCTGAACATTTCAAACTTTGGACACTGAGATGAATGGGCTTAAAGTAACACAGGCTGCTCCAATTCTGACTGTCACCGTCTCATTTTCTACATACAAAAATATACCATTACAACATATTAAAAAATGTTATAATCATATCAAAGTTAATTTATATAGTGGTTGTAAAGGTGCATTCTTTATATATATAAAGATGCTGTTGTGATGTTTGAAACTATTAGAGTAATAATCTTGAAGATTTGCATTGAAATTAATGTTAAGTTACTATCGATTGCTGAATGAGGTCACACAATGATGACTGAGCCCATGACGCACTCATGAAAGTATTGCATTATATTTGAAGTTAACTGGGTGTCAAGGATGACATCCATGGAAACCATGCTGCAATAGGTATTTGCTAATGCAAACCTAACATTCCCTACAGCTGCAGCTTCACATTAAAAGTATTTATCTGGCAAATATGAGTTGACCATTATTATGAGGCACTTATGGGAAATGCAATGTGTTTTTTAGTGAGCTTTGCATAACTACTGTTGTTTATCAAAAATTCATCTACGAAACAAAAGTTTTTGACAGCGGATTCGTTTGAAACACGGAGTTATGGAGCAGTCAGGAGGAGCCACAGTGAGCTGTTGGATGAAGAGATGTACACACCTCCAACTTAGCAATGTAACCTCCTTTCACTGTGCAGGGTCACAGTTTCTCACAGAATGATTGAAAAATTATTGCCTGAAACCTTTGCTAAAACAACAGTAGCTTGTTTTGCCACCCCCAGAACTCTGTCACCTGTTTGCTGTTACACACCAAATCAACTAGGACTAAAATCTTTCAGATTGCCACCCTAAAGGTTAACAGCTATATTTTATGTTATGACAGGCAGTTATAAACCAACATGTGAATTCTTGCATTAGTCTCATGATCAGCTGAGTTTCACTGTGTGTCTTTAACACAACCGTAATGTAAAGGGAGCACAATGTTGTCTTGACTTCAAAAAACAGGTCTCTTGTTTACATGAGGAGACCCAGTGTTGCAGCACTGCCAGTCTTATTAGCTCTCAGTTCCTCCATGCTGCTTCAGTGGACAGAAACTTTAATTGCTACGCATAAAATCGACATTACATGAAATATTATCATCTAAAGCCAGGGATAAATAAGGCGGGCTCAGTTTAAATGTCGAGCTCACACTAATTGAAAGTCCCCTCAGAATGCTGACTGTGAAATTGATAGCACAAAAGCTACACGAATTATGAGCAGTAAATTCACGACGGCCCATCACTGAAACGGACAGGAGGAGACTGTAAATTGAAAGCAAACAATACTACACCACCATGAATGAATCCCCATTGTGGGATGAACATTACTCCTTCAATAATCTTGAGGGAAATTGTGTTGAACTGTAGCTGAACTGCAGAAGAAGGCAACCGTAGCCTCCAGTGCAGTAGTCCATCGCCATATCATCCAACATGTACGTACAAGCTCACATTCATGACATTTCTATATCACATCTGGTATTACATAATTGTCTTGTTAGACTCGTTGTACAATAAAGTCTCAGTCATTTTAATGACATCCACCCTGAGTCCCTGTTTAATAGTGTGTGTGGAGGGTGTAAAGAGTGCAGATACATCTTCTAGGTTATTAACGCAGCGAGATTTCCAAATGATAGTCACATTGCACTTTATGCAAGAGGAAGAGCATGTTTAAGAGATTTCAAATCACCAGTTTTCAGTCTGCGATAATATTACCATGATTAATCTCTCTTGATGTTGGGAAGATGTAAAACCACGCCAGCTGAATGGAGAAACTCTTACAGCAGTCATACTGTATGCCTTTGTCTCACACTCTTGGGTTCCATCAAGTCTTCATCTGCAGCAACAGCAACCTTTGACTCTAATCTTATCTGCTTTTCCTAGTCTCAGCCGTGATAGCCCAGCAAGGAGAAGAGCTCAAGTCTAGGATGTCACTGCTTTGTGAGCTCCAGTAGCTGCACCTGGGAAAATGTTTCAACTGTGGCAAAAGATTTGCACTTATCCCTTGGCTTTATGAATCTGCTAAGAGGAAAAAGGAGGCAGAAAATAAAAGAAATAATTGAAGTTCTGGTTTTATCTGTCAGGTCTAAGCCTGGAGAGGATCATGTGTTTGGGCGTGCGTGTGTGCATGTGTGCATGTGTGCAAGCGTGCGTGTGTGAGTGTATGTATCTGTCTGTCTGCAGCTAATCTTGGACACTACTGGGCCAATCAGAATAATATTTTGTGTGCACATGTATGACTGTATGCTCAAGGTCCTCTCATGGGACCTGTTTCATTGACTGCTTTATACTGTCATTGACCTCTCATTTCTTCTAACCGACTGGAGAGGGCCACAAGTTTTCCAGAAATCGTCTCGGTCAAAAACAACAAGCCTTACCATCTATTGCAGGCCACGTATTGGCCTTTGGCTCAAAATTGACATTAATAGAAAAATTTGGTCTCATTTTGAACCAAAGCATCTGCAGTTTGATTCCATCCCTGATATTTTATGATCCACTAAACTAAGGCACGTTACGAGATGAATAAATCTTCATCCTCACTGCCATGTAGACTGTAAGGAGGGACAATTCCACTGACCAGAGCTCCTCGCGGTCTGGCTGCAACCCAGCTTTGTTCCATCTGCCGCACAGCTTCATACCACACCGTGAGCTTTTCAAAAGTGGAGTGTTTTGCCTGCCCGATTTGTTGACTTGTGGATTTTGTTGATTGGGTGATTTTTCCTTGACATTTAGTTAAATGGTTTATTTTTTGGCAATCTCAATTGTGTTTATTGTTCTTCACTACTTTGTTGTGCTGTAGCCTACATATAAAGTTAATAATATTACACACCCTGTAATGAATGACATAAATCAATAATTTGTGGCTGTGTTTTAGTATAAAAATATATTCATCCTCATAATTACATTGTAGGCTATCTATATTTCACATACAGTGCCTGTTAGCAGGAGAAATCAATCAACATGCCGTGGCTCCGTCAAAAATAGACAAGGAGTGTAGCCTATTTCTATCAGCTCTGGGAGCATCTGCTGGAATTACAAGATTTATCTGAATGTCTGTGATCAGCCTGGGCAGCCGCCTAGTGGGGATCTGCACCCTATTGAAAGCACTTTTGTAGTTAATTCTGAAATGAGTCAAAGTCTAAGGGTATAGTTAATGCCTACACAGTTGGTATATTGTATATTTGTGGGGAACAAACACTAACTGCACAAATAGACGACACAAATAACTGAAGGCAAAAAATGATTCAGCGTTCTCTCTGAACAAAGCTTAAACTTGCAATAACTTTTTTTGGGGGGACGAATGAATGTTGTATAAAATACATGACAACCCATCCAATAGTTGTCGAGATATTTCACAAAAAAAGACAAAATGTAAACCTCATGGTAGCACTGGAGGAAATTTCAGGTGGTTACCACAGTCAGTGGAATTCATCCGGACACCTTCAATGTTTGTATAAAATGTGGTGCTAATCCATCAAGTAGATGTTGAGATATTTCAGTGGATAAGTGAAAATTTGGACCTGGATGTGGCGCAACATAAAAAGACAGAGCATCATTAAAGTCATCAGGATTCATTCTGAGAACCATGAATGCATAAAAGGTCATAGTGATCAAACAAATAGCTAATATACTGCAGTTTGGACTAAAGTGGTGGACCAATCAATCCACTGAACGACTGACAGACGGGCCGACGGTGCAATCCATAAAAATGCAACACGGTCTCATGAGAGAGAAAGAGACAGCCATACAAGGCTGACATCATCTCTCTGGCAAACAGACCAAGGTCTTTTCTGCAGACACCAAAATAGACCACATTTTCCCTTAACTCTTAATGTGACAACAAATTCTTCCCAGCACCGTCCTCTTCATGCTCTCACACAGTCTGTTGTGTTTTCCCTCCCCTCTGTAAAGTAAATAGATTGTGTCTAATGCTCTCATTAGTTTCCGCTGTATCTCTGCGTAGCATTGCGTGCTGGCTCCATCTTTTATTCTCTCTTCTCATTCAGTTTGAACAGCTCTATTCTCCACCAGGGAGAGGAGGCTTCTTATATCATCGTTTCACTGAACTGAAAATAGGAAGTTCAGAGCATGAAAATGCCTTTGACAGAGGGGGGGGTGGGGGGCTGAGGCTGCTGCTGCTGCTGCACCCGGAGCCTGATGTTTAAAACAAGGCAGATCTGGAGGGTTTTGTCTGAAGTCCAGCACAACTGAAACCGAATGCGCTATGATGAATACACTGCTTAAAGGCAATGCATGTGTGATGAAGATGTGGGTATCTGTATGGTTTAGATTCATTCCATGTGATGTGCTTTTGCTAATGAAATAGCCTCAATCTGCAGGGAGTGGGGCAGTGCAAAGGCTGCACTTTTTAGCAAAATACTTCAAAACATGTTATGTGAAAGATCAAATTATGCTGACACGTATTTAAATATGCACAAGAAAAAGCAAGCTAACAATAATATATAATTGTGAGAATTCTTAATTTAAGTCAGGTCAATAACATCCGGCGTGAAGCGAATGTTTTACAGTACAGTGCAGTACAGATCTGCTGTTCTTGGTCCTGTGACTAACTGCCATAACTCCAGCTCTGGTGGAATAGATTTTGATATTCAACTAAACCAGTGAGTCAGCAAAAACAGGAATACTGCAGTGGAAGGTTTAACGTTGTTGTGCAGGGCAAACTCATGTGTATGAATTCGACCTGGCTCACTCCACCCTTTTTTCTCCAGCTGAAACCAGCATCAGATCAGCACAGTGAAGAGAAACAGATGAAAAGCAGTAAGAGGTAGTGATTCAATCTTGTACACAGGCCTCCTCATTGTCCACAAGCTAACCAGTTTTAGATTTTCTCAGCTCTGCATCCAAGTCCAGTTGTGAAGGCCATCCGCATGTTCATTTAAATTCTCTCATATTCCAAGAGAGCAAATAAAACTCAACAGCATGAAGAGACTTCATGGCCAGGGCACCATGCCGCTGCTTGTTAGAAGTATGGTACTGTACGAGGTTCTTGGAGGGGATAGAAACTGATGGGTTGGACTGCTGCAGAGCTGTTGTTGTCTAAGGGCTTGGTGTGAAATCAAAGAGAAGTTTCTCTCTAATGCTTGCTGCTTTGGAGAGAAGCCTAGAAAACAGAACAATGATACTGTATCAGTTCGTGTTAGTTAATGTGATGCTGGTCTCAACTCTCTCTCCTGTTTTAATTTATGCTGCAGCCCAGTTAAGGATGGAAATCTAAAGCAGTCAGATCATGTCCTTTATTAATCCTTCCTTAAATTTTTCCCCTCACTTGCCACTGGGAATGAAAAATCTATGAACTGTATGTACATTTTGTAACTGTCTACGCTCTGCAAGCTCATATTGTATTGAGTATTGTATTGACTGTATTGAGATTAAATTGCCTTATTGCTGCACTTGTTGCCAGTGGTGAGGCAAACTCTTGTGAAACAGCGTGTTTTTTGTTCACATTCAGGGAATTCTTGTTCTGCTTTTAAGGAATAATCAGTCATGTTTTATTGCATTGTTGTATCAAGTGCCAATACACTGTGTATCAGGGGGGTGTTGATCAATATAAATCATTGTGGAGAGTTCACATTTCTTCAGAGGGATCTTTTCAGTGCATTTGTTTTGGTAGAAATGCTTCACAGCCCCCACATTTCAATGCACCAAGTCATTTATTTCTTATGGCTGCATGTGTCTGGGTTGACACTATCAAAACAAAAATATCGGAACACACTTTTTTTGTTCCTGTTTTTCATGAGTTCAAATAAAAGATTGAATACTTCTTCTGTGCATGCAAGTGAGCACTTGCATCTTTACCACAATAAACATCATTACACAGGTGTGTCCTAGGATGGTCACAATAAACGGCCTCTCCAAAATGGATAATTTTATTTTGAAAAAAGGCGTGGGTCTAAAGAAATGCATTTTTGGTTAAGAATCATTTGTTATCTGATGTAACCACCACCTGTCTTCATTTATGCCAACCCCAATCACAACTGCACTGCCATCATGGAGGACTCTGTTCACAACCTTGTTAACAGGGGAAACCAGGACTCATCTGTGAAGAGAACCCTTCTCTAAAGTGTAAGACACCATCAAAGGTGAACTGTTGCCCATTCAAGACACTCATGACAATGAAGTGCTCTCAAGTCAAGAACCAGCTGAGGATGACGAGCACGCAGAAAAGCTTTCCTGAGGAGGCTGGTTTGGGACAGTTTGTGCAGACATTCCTCCATTGTGCAAATCCATGAACCCTTTGCTTAGCCCTGCCCCTTTGTGATAATCTGTCAAGCTGTCAGAGAAAGCATGGAACCGACACTGTAACTCCCTGAAGAAATGTCAAATTTTTGGAAAAGCAAAAAGTGGTTCTACAATATGCACAGGTTAAAATGATAAAGAAAGGTAGAAGCTGAAGACTAACTACAGGCTACAGAAAAGTTAAACGCCACATTACTGGCAATCCAGACAGAGGACAGTGAATATAGAGGGAAACTTCGCAAATATTCAACCAGATGTGTCATTGCAGTGTGTGTGTAGAGGGACCAAGTGAAGGGTCAATTGTTGCATCAGCTGTTCCGGTGGCTGGTCTCAGATGATCTTGCAGGTGAAGACGCTGGATGTGGAGTTCTTGGGTAAATGTCGTTACATGTGATCTGCAGTTGTGTGGCTGGTTGGATGTACTGCCAAATTCACAGAAACAACACTGGAGGCGGATTACAGTAGTGAAATGAACATTCAGTTCATGGGCAACAGCTCTAGTGGACATTCCTATCATTAGGAAGTCAACGGCACGTTCCATCAAAACTTGCAACATGTGTGGCATTGTGTTGTGTGATCATCCCAAGGCACATCTGTGTAGTAACGATGTTAGTGAATGAGCATCTTGATATGCAACACCTGCCAGGTGGATGGATCATCTGGGCAAATGTGCAAGTGATCACTAACATTGATTAAATGAATTTGAGAGAAATAAATAAATCTTTTGTGTCCACACAAAAGGTGTTAGATCTTTGATTTTAACTAATGAAAAACTGAAGCAAAAACAAACTCATTACTAGTCAGCAATTTTTAAAATTAATCAGCTAAAGAATATGAGTGGACTGCTTACAATGGTCTGTGTGCGAGTGTGTATACTGCAGTGTGTAACAAAGCTGCAATAAGTTTCAAAAATACAGTAAAAAGTCATTTTTAAAAGTCAGGAAAAAACAAAAAAATAGAAAAGGTTTTTAAACTAAACATAAAAAAAGGTTAAAAACCAATAAAAAGAAACTAAAATAACCTCGACCCCTCTAAACCTTTAGTGCATTAGCGTGTGCTGGAATAAATAGAATTATATGTTTTCTGGAAAATATAAAACATACATGTACAGTAATGTAGTTTATAGGCTGAATGTAGTATAAGGTCCAAAGTTATTTTAAATTTTTTTTTTTTTTTAAATATCTCTTTCTCTAAGGATTTCCATTGACATAGTTCTCTTTAAAAGGGAATACTGGAGGCTGATCAGTATGCATGTGTTGCCGACAGAATTTGAAATAACTGTGTAAAGTACAGTACCTTGATCTGACAGCCACACTCTCCCCTGGCACAACTGTGAGTACAAGAAAGCATCACAAATAAGCATCAAATAAGTGGTTCCTCGGTTTTTGTGTGTGTGTGCTGTGGGGGTGGGGCGGAGAGGCGGGGTTGCCATCATGGATGTACTGTAAATTCCCAGGATGGAGCTTAGTGAGAATTTTCATCTGTGCTGCTCAAACAAAATGCTGGCTGTGATTTAACTGAATGAATAAACAAAGTTAGCCATTCATCACAAACTATGACGTGCGGGCTTGAGTAGCCGTGTGCAAATGAGCCATTGGTAAACTGCTGCAAAGTCATTAATTAGATCAGACACGACCTGACAGACGCCCCGCAGAAAGAATGCTGCAGGCATAAATATTCAAGATGTTTGCAGAGGTTTTTAAAACGCTGTCATACCCTGATGATTTCAGACATGTGCAGTGCAGTGAGAGCAGGTTAATTCACTGCTTGTGTCATATTTGAGAATAAAAACTCCCTTCATTTTTATGCATCGCTTATAAAGCTTTGGCTGCAAAAAAAAAAGCTCCTGTAGGATTAATAACCACACCAGTGCAGTCCTTAAAATTTGGACATTATAATTCTGATTTTGTCTATTTTTGTCAAGAACATAAAGAGGTTAGTGAGCTTCATTTTAACCTTAGCTTAATATGTGATGTAAGTCTCCACAGCCTCTTTATATTTACAAGCTATTTTCTCTGGGGGAGAAAACCCAGCAGGATGAGGGAAGCGTAATCTCTCTTGACAGAATGTTCATGAAAATTAGGTCCGTGTCACTGCTGTGTGCTTTTGGATACTAGGGAAGAGAAGCCAGCTTGCACTGAATTTCTAGCTGCTTTACAAATTACAGTAGAGTGGAACAGCTGTATGTCTTGTTGTGTTCAGGTAAACAGATGTTGTTGAGTAGCTTGTAAAAAAATCATAACTGAATAAAGACTGACTAACACTGCAGTGGCTTTAACGTTTCAAATGATTATAAATGCATGATAACAGCCCACTCTATGGTTTAACAGTGGTCATGTGTGAAACAGCAGAAGAGGACTGCCTCTATCTCTAAGAGGTGACATATACTTGAAAGAACTTTACTTGCCACACGTTTCCAGACAAGGTTGAGTACAGTGCCTGTGCTGCAGCCCACTGTAAGCATAGAGCCAATGAATGGTGGTGAGCTGTCCTGCATATGGCCTTGATGGTCCCAGTGGAATCACAGCACCGCCTGTCCACCAGTCTGCCCCACCTGCTCCTCAGCAGAGCCAAGCAAAGCCTTTCCCCATGCTGGCTACATTTCCTGTTGCACACATGCAAACACCAAACCGCCCAAAAAACATCATCTAGTTTGTATTACAGCCAATGCTTTAATTGTTTTAGGCATCCATGCATGATTCACACCCTCAGTGTGATCACATTTGTCCTTGTTAAAGGGGAAGAGAACATGGTCCAAACCTTTACTGGTTCTGTGCTGCACTCCAACTCAGTCCTACTTACTGTCTTGTATGTGGCTATGGATGTTTTCTAATAAATCCATGAGGTAAATTTTCTTTCACATTTAGCTAGAGCCAAAAGAACTTACTTTTAGGACTCAGAATTTTGGGGGGAAATCATCCTTAAGACCAGGAAAGTAGTGGGAAGAGAGAGAAAATGGGCAAATTCTCAATAGCTGCAACCATGTACCCACATGTATCCATGTGTTGCCCCTTTTTGCCCAATACCATGATCAGTTCGTCTTTGGCTCATAACCACTCTTTCCACAAAATCTTGGGCAAGTCTGTGAGTCTGTTTGGAAGTTAATTGTCTTTTTAGGCCACTCCCATGACCACGCCCCCTTCAGCCAATTGGCAGGAACACAAACACACACACTTGACCTCGATCCCAACTTTAGTCCTCCCTGGGCTATAGAGTCGCTTGCTGCGGCTACTATTTTATATTCACTCAGCAAAATTAAGGCAGCACGTGTAAATCACACATACTTCTGAAATTAACATGAATATCCTGTATTAATTTTGTTTTACGTGATGTTTATATCCATTTCATACCATATTATCATGTACCTATGTTTTCTATAAGGTTTTATTACACACAGGGCTGGACTGGTACAACAAAATCTCCCCTGGCATTTTGGCCCAGACCCACCAACCACAGCTAATCACACAGATGTAAGTCATATATTATGTTATACTTGGGCGCTAAGTTTTAATCATTTGGTGGTACTCATTCAGTGGAGGGTCTGGGGGCTCTCCTCCAAGAAATTTTGAGCATTTCCTGCATTCTGGTTAATTTTTACGGACTGCTTTTTGTCTTTCCTGTATCAATTTATTCATGATACTTCCTGATTGAATTATGCATAGTTGTCTCATCTTTTGTGTTTTATGGCAGATTGCACCCGTTGCTTTTGAGGTTGCACACTGCCACCACCTACTTAACTGGAGGCACTGATGCGTCTACAAGTTGCGTTTTAGCAGTTTGTCAAAATAAAAGACCTCTGTCACTTTCATGTTTTTAATGGAGGAAACAAATGGGGGACAAATGCACATTCTAAATATTTAGGAGGACGTGTCCCCTGTGACCATCAGTCACACACACACAAACACACACACACACATACTCAAACCTGCATGTATTTTGACAGGCTGTGACAGTCTAACAACAAAATGACCTGGAAACGCTGACTGCAGTAACCATAGTAACTCACTCCTGCCTGCGTGCGCACAGCGAGAGAGGAAAAGGAGCGACTCTGCTACCACAGGAGTCACTGACTAAGATTACTCTGAGCAGCGAGTCCCTAAAAGCATCTGAAAAGTGCAGGGCTATTTATGAACCCTTAAGGGCTATAGCCTCAGATGCCCAGGTGGCAGGACAAACAACGCCGCTGATCTGCCTGAAGCTGTGTTTTCTGGCCTGCAAGTTCTCCACGCCTCCCTTGCATCTTGTCTTACCTGTTTGGCACTCTTTTTTGCAGATGCGCTGCTTAATGAAGGCACTGAGCCCAAAGGGGGAGGGGTTTAAAGTTGTAATTGGACCAGCCCAGTGTCAATTTAAAAAAGGGGTCGATCTTCCTGGTTTATGAGCCGGTCAGATGAGAAAAAAGAAAAAAAAAGACAGTTGTGTCCGACCAAAAGGCATTTCGACCTTACTAAAAAGAGCCCAGTCTGCCAGATGGTCACTTTAGCCATGAGTGCATATATTTTCATATATGGCATATTGAAAACACATAATTGTATTAAATATTTAATAAAGAAGATAAACATAACAAGGTCCATTAAGTACAGTTTGTCCAGTTGTCCTACTGTTAAAATTTTCCTTTCAAAGATCACAATATTGGTCTGTTGGTCCAGATGTCAGCACACCAGTTTGGTCCAGAATGACTAAGCGACTAAATGTTACAAACGTGATACAGTCATGGTCCTCAGAGAATGAATCGTACGGACTCTGGCAACAGCCGGTGCCTGAAATTTCCTCTGGTGCCACCATTGGGTTGATAATTTTGGTTTCGAGTAAAATGTCTCAATAACCATTGAATGGATTACCATGAAATTTTGTACCGACATTAGTTATGCCAAGAGGATTAATACTGAGGCTGACTAGAGCCCTGCAGGAGAAAACCATAGACCAAATAAATAATAGACATAGCTACTGTGACGTCATCCACTGGTTTGTAAACTCCTGTTTAAAAGCTTTAAGTTTGACATTTCGGCCGTTGCCATCTTGTGTTTTTGGAGCCAAAAGTGACCATATTTGGATGAGAGATTGAAGCTGTGGAGGAGCAAGAGGTGGATCTGACTCACTGAGCTTAGCGAGTCCTCGCAGACAGCCTGTTGCTCAAGCAGCCCCGCTCTTTCATATGTGTAACTTTAAGCTTTAATAAAATGTTATCGGGTGAGTTATTTAAAAATTCACCCCCGTACAGTTGTCATGAATATTGAAATTAGCTATAGAGACCCAAACCTTTTTTTTCTTTTTTTGTACCAGGCTGTAAACATGTTTATTTCTGTTTTAAAGTCGGGCATTTTAACATGGGGGTCTAAGGGGAGTGACTCACTTTTGGAGCCAGCCTCATATTTCATATGTGACATGTGGCTCTGTTCTGATTTTATCTACATGACGACAATGTTCCTGGCAGAAGTAACATGCAACTGTGCGGGCACAATGAAGCCAGTCTGAACTGACTGACTCATTTAAATCTATGTCCATAACATGAATGCCTGCTGAGAAAATTGGTTGTAACATAAAGAGCCTATGGGTTTGGTCCCCTGCATGCTTGGCCCTTCTCGTATAAGGTGACGTGGCTGGAAGACCAGGCTCACTGCTCTACAAAAAAACTACTATCCACCACATGCTTCTTTTCGTCCCACGTGAATGAAAAAAGCCCGTCTCTGAGGCCTTCCTCCAGTCAATAGTAGCAGTCTGTACCTAAATATACTTTCCTCTGTTTTCTTGCTTTGTCTAGGCAGTGATACAGTTAATCTGCTCTCGGTGTGTTGGTGTGCTTTATGAGGAGAGAGGGAGAGAGAGAAAGAAGCTCACGTACCACGCTGAGAGAACAAGACGGGAGGAATGGCGAGGAGCCAGGTGACTCAGAACATGTGACAGGGGGTCAGTGCGGTGGGAGGTGGTGAGATGAATGACTGAGGTGTGAATCCTTGTTGCTAATGGAGGCATCCACCTCCACCGAGCTCTTTTACTGAAGTATGTGATTAGCTCATCTCCTGCCCTGTGTTCAGCTACATGCCTTCAGCCTTTGAGCCTGGTGTTAAAATATTCCTCTGTGAATCTGTGCTCAGCATGAAATCTCCCCACAAGCACCACAGAGGCTACAAGTAATGCCTACCAAGGTGAAATGGTTTATTTCAGCTTTTAATACATTGCCTTGATGTACGGCAGCTTGGCTTCTTTTGCTTTATGTAAAATGTGAAATGCTTCCTCTTCACACTTCACCGGCTAATCTGACCATTCTCTGCGCCTGTTGTTAGTTGCCTTGGTTACACAGTCCTTCAGTGTGGCATCATAGTACAGTACTGTTTCTGCTCAATGCAGAGAGAAGCATCATTTGCTTTGGAGGAGGATGCATGTTGTAAGGCGCTAAATTTAGAGATTTTTTTTTTCTCTTGTTTGTCTTTTGGAGGTCCAAGAGGTGTGTTTATGTCTTCGAACAGCAAGCAGGGAGAAAAACATTCATGTTCATTACTGCGTGAATGAGTGTTACTAGTGTGTCTTTCACACAAGAGGAGTAGGAACAGTTGTTTTGAATGATTTTTATTGGATGAGCTCATTAATGTCTACCACCTGTTCCCTCAGCCCAGTTTCCCTCCTCCTTATCTGTTGACAGAAATTTTACAAAGTGGATCTCATTCAGTGCGATATTGCTGCATCTTATTAAGGCACATTTTAGTCTAATCAATGAATCACCTTAAGGGGAGAAACAAAAACGTCTTCTTCTGGTTCTGATAAACAATATCCTCCCCAAACAATATCTTCCCTCTGTCACAACACACACAAGAGCAGACATAGTGAGAATGCGCCCAGGGCTTTAGCACAGTTTACTGTATTACTGTAATGTACACTGTTAATCTTTCCAGGCTACCAGAGGACTCAGGTGTGGGACAGACAGAGGCAACAAAAGCTTACAACCACCTGCACTGCTTCCTACAGAATTTAGTTTCTATACATAGTGGAGCCTGGTGTACCAGGCTTTTTTTAAGCCAGAAGTGACTATATTTGAATAAGAGGTTGGAGCTGAGAACGTGAGGTGATGCCTCACAGACAGACTCAAAGTGGTCCTGCATTTGATTATGTATAACTTAAGCCTTAGTTAAATGGAAACGAGTGAGTATACATACAAAAATTCAAGCCCAGTATGTTGTCATGAATAGAGAAATTAGCTACAAAGACCAAAACTGTTTTTGTACCAGGCTGTAAACATGTTTATTTCTGCTGTAGAGTTGGGCATTTTAACATGGGGGTCTATGAGGATTGACTTGCGTCTGGAGCCAGCCTCAAGTGGCCATTCAAAGAACTGCAGTTTTTCACCTTTCCATGTTGGCTTCGGTTATCAGCTCCGGAGGCTGACTCTTGGTTTTATCTAGAGTACGTTGGAAAAGCAATAGACAGTGGTTGTCAATGTGTGTGTCTACACTGAAATGAGAGCACTGTTGATATAAAGCGTTATGTTTCTATATCAATCAACAAACACTTTAGTTTCACTTTCACTGCGCTGGCGCTCTGCTGCTCTGGTCTACACTCTACACATTGTGGTGCTCTGAATAATCAGACGGTATATATTCCAACAGAAATAACAAATTGACCAGTTTGTGCCAAAGTGTGCTCTGAGTGAGTTTTTGAGTAAGTATTTATAAACTCAACCAGTGTGTTTGTGAGAGAGAGAGAGAGAGAGAGAGAGAGAGAGAGAGAGAGAGAGAGAGAGAGAGAGAGACAAAGAGTGGGGTGTGCAGCTCCAAAAGAGAAAGATTTAGAAACCCACGACACAACAAAACTAGAGCAAAAAGACAGTAAATATTGGACAAACATTCATCAGGTGGACAGAAACATGAACAATTCCTCCATACCTAGACTAGAACTAACTGGATGTGTAGGTGAGCAAATGTTTGCTCACAACTTCACCATATCAACTTTAAAAGGCGAAGATATGTTAACTTATTCTGTTGCCCCCAAACGGCCAAAAATAGTTAGTTTTAATGCCCTGTTTTACTGAGGCAATAAACTTAGTGGCAGATGCCCATTAACCCTCTATGTTGTGGGCTTACACATTAATTAAACAGTTAAATCATCATTTTCACTTGTAAATCACGAATTTGCAATATACAATGTAGTCTTAGGGATCAAGCCTGCTGGGCACACATGACTCATTTGTGTTCTTTAGAAAAAAAAAAAATTACTACTCTTTGCTCCCTCTAGTGAAGCAGACCTTTAAGATTTCAGATTTAATTGCATACTGTCTGCACAATAGTTGCCTGCTCTGTTACCAAGCCCCTGCTCCCCGTCCTCCTCCTCCTCCTCCTGTTTTGCCAGAAGCCAAAACTGCACTGCTGTACCTTTCCAAATTGCAAACTGACAAAGCTGAGCTTGTCATTGTGCTTAAAATACAGCTCAAAAACAGAAAACACGCTTCCCTATCAAGGTGGTGATTAACAGAGCAGCAGTCTATTTCTGCATGCTGTTTCCAAAGCACCATTAAGTCACGAATCAAGGGTCAACTCAAAGCACATCTCCTCTGTGTCACCACGGTGACAAGCTACCAGAGCACAAGGGAGCAGCATCGATTGTAGTCATGCAGCTGCTGGTTGTCTTCAAGGTCCGTCATGCAACTTTAATGAAAATAGATTTCCCCTGTCCTTCACCTGTGCAACATGAAGTAGAGCCTGGTATAACATTTAGATTAGACTATATTAAACAGCAGCAAGAATTCAATAACAGGGACTGACACGTGGAACATGACAAACAGAACCTGGAGGCTTCATTTCTATTTTTCCCTCAGAAAATAATCTGATCTCCTCCATTACCTCTCAAGGAGCTTGAGTGTATTTTTTTGTCTTGATTTTAGGTGGTAACAGAAGATGGCACTGGAAATTTCAACACATTTCATCAGTGTCTTGCATAGAGCAGAACTATGCTGTAGAGTCAATGAATAAAATGTCACCTGAGAAATTACCTTGCGCACTCTAAATATCATGGAAAATGCCATCTTATTTCTTCAGGACGCAGTCGGCAAACACCACAAATCAATAATTATACCTTCCGTCCATCAACAGCCTTCATTGTGTCTACTCCTGTTACCTCTGCTACTGTTGTGAATGATAAAATGACAGAGTAGGCTGCTGGGGTGACGAACTAAGTGGTGATGACAGCAATGCTCCACATAGGAGGCCCATTACTTCTAATGCACAGTGGAAAGGAGAGGATGTGCCAGATCAAGACTGCGGTATCGTCACTGCATCCTTTGCATAAGCAACTTGCTCGCAGAAGAGAATGTCTACAGTGGCAGCATGAATCAATGTTGAGGTGAAATATTAATCTACTTCCATTTAAAATTCCCCTTCAAATTTTCTATTTGTGGATGCTAGGCAGGGTGGCTCTTTGAAGCTGCATGGTGCCAAGTAACCCTTTCACTAAAGATAAGGGTTTGAGGGCAGAAAACACTCCTTCTGTTTGATTTTTTTAGTGGTTCCACTGCTTGAATAAAGATTGATTACATTGATTTTTTTAATTGACACTAATTTTCCCCCTCATAAACTGTACAGGCTGTGCCTCATACCATTAAAATATAACTGCTGTTGAATAAAACCCATAATGACTGACAATGGCGTCAATTTAAGCAACTTGTTCCCAGACGCTTGTGGCAAGAAGGAGCCAGCCAGAACAGAATAACACAGCTGAGAGACTGACCCTCCAACAGAGGATATTCACTGACATCACTTTTTCACGATACCACCTCCTTCACCAACACTGAATGGCAAAACACACTTGGCAAATCTGCAATGAACCAGCGGAGCTGCAAAACCAAGAGAGAAACAAACAGGCCACAGTCAACAATGATGTACCGAACAGTCAGTGGTCTGTGGAGGCTGAGATGTAGCCAGAAACTGAGTTTCCAGATGCGTACTGTGTGTATACAGTTACACACAGATCAGCCAAAACATTAAAACCACTGACAGATGAAGTTAATAACATTGATCATCTTATTACAACACAATGTTCTGCTGGGAAACCTTGGGTGACAGGCTCCACCTAAACACCGCCACAGACCAAGTAAAATCTTGATAATATTTATAATAAACTGTTGTGAGGTGTGTTAACAGATAGAAGATGAGTGATGGCTTGTGTTGAAGCAGTGACATTAGCTGACACTTAATGATTAATACAACACGGGCAGACAACAAGTCAGTATGTGCATGATTGAGCTCTTATAACAAGGATGCTGACAAGCAACCAGAAATGTATACAAATGCTGTATGTTTAATGTGTCCACTGTTAATGCATCCATCATTTCTGTCACAAATGGGAGCGTCTTCTCTTTCATGTTGAGATTAACAGCTTAATGTCAGATGTTACGCGGCACGACCGCTCAGCAACTGCTACAGGTATCACGGCAGGATTTATTCACTGTGGTATCCTCTTCATTTTACTCTCACTCACTTCTCACAGCACGGTATTGATCCTCTGTAAATGGAAGGAGCGCATGCATGGCTACAAAAAAATAACACGTGTTGCTGCAGTTAGTCTCTGGCTTCATGGCGTCACTTATTTTTGCTTGGCTGCTTGAGTCATGTGAGGACAGCGTTGGCCTGGGTTTGATGGGTGGACAGCAGAAGCAGTGAAATTGGAGAAGCATCAAATGGAGCCCATTAACAAAAATATGCCACACTGATTCAGAGATAATGGTGGTAGCATTTCACATATGAAGTATTGAATGTCTACATGATTTATTTTGACAGTTTACAGGATGTTGTTTGATATTTAAAGTGGAAACTGACACTTTTGTGTGTTCAAGTGGTGTTACTGTCGGCGCCACTGTCGCAAACACAACCAGATCGCCTAGAAACTACCAACAACACTTTGTATTTTGTTTTCCAAGTTACTTCAACATGCCCACTACTGGGCATAGAAACTGCAAATAACTTTATTGATACTATTTGATAACTGGGAATAGCTACTGACAGCTACCAGGAAAAATAAAAGTCCTATCCTCTTTGCACTGTTGCGCAATGGTTGATGCACTTCCTTTGTGATGCAAATTGAGCCTTCATTCTCCAAGGAGATTGTAACTGGTGGCAGTCTGAGGCGTGATAAGAGGTGATGGGCAAATATGAACGAGCAAATGTTTTTGAATGACTCTTTTTAGCACCCAGTAAGTATCAGGTCAGCCTGTCAAGTGTCCAAGTGCTCATGAATCCCAGTTTGAGTTGAGACCTCTGCCAGCCAAGGTCAATGCAGCATTCACATGCTCCTCAGATAGCGGTTGTTCTAACTTTGGTGTGTTTAGGGGCTTTAAGAGTGCTTTCAGACCTAGAGTTGCCTTGCTTTGGTCCGAATCAGGGATGAATTTTATTATAAAGTTGTGTAATTGCCGAGAGTTGGTTCGTGTTCTCACGGCAGAATTTACAAGCTGACCAGATCAAATGCCTTGCACGAGAAAGCTGCTCTTGATTGGTCAGAATTTCCATGTGGGAAAAATCCAGGAAGTAAACAAAACGTTGAAGAAGAGTACACTTGCAAGATGAATGCGACTCTCTCTAATGTCATAATGGAGGGACAACTATGCAGGCTGACTTTAGTGCTGGTCATCGTGGACTATATTGCTTGCATTTAAGGCAAACCATACAGTGTGAAAACGAGGTGCGGCTCCAACTAGAAAAACAATGTTTTGATGCATTGGATGTGCTGAATGTGCATATTAAGGCAGCACAGGGGGAGGCGCACATTAATAATCCTCCAGGACTGTAACATGCTCATGCTTGTTTAACTCAAACAATGATTAATGCAAATGCAGTTGGTTCAGATTGAGGTTGGAAAACGTTCTCACCACAAATGAAAAGCACCAGAGTTTGGTTGTAACGGGACTGAAACCACCTCTTCGAGAAGGTCTCAGTCCAGTTGTTTTCGGGCGCACCCGAGTGCGATTGCTGCATTCATGCCTGCCCAAACGAACCGCACTTAGGGAGCAAACGAATTTGAGTTCGATTGAACCGAACCAAACAGGGCAGGTGTGAAAGCACCCTAAGTTGAGATTTGGAAACAACGTGGATGCTACGAAGGAGATGTGTTGTTTTATTGCTCAGAGCATTAAAAAACATGGTGATATAAAAGGGCAAAGGTGAGCTATGGAATTTGATGTGGACCTTATATTCTTCATATTATTCTGACACCACATGAATGCATCACAAGGCTGCGGTGGTAACTGAAAGTCTACCTTCTCCTCAACAGCGACAGATTGTTTGTCTGTGACATTTTTGTAACATCATATTGAGCTTACATTGCCTACCGACACACAAGTGGGATGGTGTATCAGCGCCGAGAAATGAAAATGAATATTTTATCTTTATTAATGTAAACTTTTACATTACACTAGTAATATACTTTGATGGAATGTCACTGAGAAACTGATGCCGTATTTTTTCCAAAAAGTATCAAAACTCAAAATGTTCGATACATTTACATGTAGCAACTCAAAGGAGCCAATACTGCGAAATGAATATGAGATATTCACACAAGGGAGGGACGAGACGAGAGACAGCAGTCAAGAAATAAGAGTCTGAGCACAGTAATTTCTCATGGCGTGTCCTGAAGAGAGTGAAGTAGACAGTGAAAACAGAGCTTTTCATCAAGAATGGACGGGCTCTTACATGATCATCCTTCCCATGGGCAGTTCAAAAATACTATGTGTCATAATATGAGCTGCCCCCCCTCTCCCCATTACAAATTAACAAATACTGCTCATGGAGAACCAATCTAAATGCTGTTGTATTCATATTCTATAGCCATTACACTGTGCAATCAACATTAACTTCATTAAGACAAAACAATTTCCACTTTAAGGCAACATATTCACATTTGCATGACATCATAATTATGAAACAGAGTACATCTGCAGGCTGTTTGGAAATGAGTAAGCATGTACCACGTTATTCAATTTCCTCTGCGCTTCAGTGTAGCATTTTATATGTTCGGCTGTTTGAGTCATAAAAAATCTACAGTTTATATGGCAAAAATCTGTATTTATGAGGGTTATGTTAAGTCAATACAACAGTCAGCCTCTGCAGTGGCGGAGTATCCACACGCTTTTGATTCTTCTCTTCAAAGCGAGAGACTACACTTGCAGTCCACATACTACAGTTCTCATAAAGAGAGCCAGTCCTATCTTATTACTTTAGATCTAACCCTTCCACACTTGAGGGATGTTGTCTCTGACTTAAGTCATTAAACTCCAGTCCCTTGTATAATACAGGTCCCTCACTCATACTCAGAGGCCCGCTATTCTTATTTTCTCACAACTCTGGCGACAATATAATGAAATATCACATTGGGAGCATCTCTGGCACTCCAATAATGTCAGCAGCAGTGCCTCCTCCCAGCGACAATTCCTGTGCTTTAGTGTCAAAATGTGCACTTCACTCTCCAAAGAGAAAATGACCCTGCCCACTCAGGCTCGCACATTAAAGTTAGGCAAACAAACAGCATCACTGGATGCACAGTCTGCGCTTGTTAGAGTGTTTTTGACAAATGAAAAGTAGAGTACCTCGGATATTGGATAATCTCACTGGCCCTTCACATATCTGTGCTGCAGCATATACCAATTTATGCCCCAATATTGCTGCTCAGTGTGGGTTTCAATCTAGTACAAGTACGCAGCGTAGTACACCTCTTGACCATGTAAGAGCACACATGGTAAAGTTAGTTTGTCGTGTTGCTCCTGCACAGGAACATTAGTGGCTGAGGACTCTCAAAGGTCCCATAAAAATTTTAATGAGCAGAAATAAAGCCACATGCAAGGAAAAAGAAAATATATGTGCAATATCTGAGATACAAAGGATACATATACACAGTACAACATGAACCACAGGACTTGTAATAGCAGAAAGAAATAAAAACATTGTATATTGGATTGTATTTGGTGCAGTACTTCTAGAGAAAGGATAGATCTGAATGAGCAGACTTCAAGAAATTGATCCCGCAGCTATTTATACAGCAGAACCTACTCCACTGTCCTCCCAGTTTTTCCCATTCATTTAAAACATCACCTTCACCATAATTATTTCACCACTATCAGCACATCTAGACGCATTTTCAAAGCAATCCTCACATCTCCACAGTTCTCTATCGTGCCAGCAGCTCACACAGAACCAAGAACAGATGCAACACAAAGTTTGAGAGTCCCTCCCTGGAGATCTAATTGTGTGCAAATTGCAAGGCTATGTGGTAATGTGCTGCGCTTCCCTGTGGCTGCTGCTGCCACGGGGCCACCTGGGGTCCACCGCAGGTCTGGACCTCTTCTTGGACTGAAAAAATCATTACATACAGCTCACTGGTGACCCAGTTCACATCCCCCATCTTATAGAGCCTTTAGGATGTGACATATGGATGACTGGCATTAACCTCTGACAGAAATGCTGCCACAATAGGGTTTTTTCTCCTGTGTAAATCTGAGTGTGTGGCTCAGCTGGTTTACTAGACTGCCAAAGGTACAGACCTGAAGTTCTGTCTAAACAGCTGATTAATAATAATGAATGTCAAGAGGCAGATTGAGACTTGATCATTCTAAGTCTTATTAAATCCTAAATGTCAGAGTGTCTGCTCTCTAATGTTCTTCTGAGGAAGGGAGCATACGAGAGTTCAAAGAGATTAGTGTCAGTGTCTCACAGGCTGTTACAGTAAAACCTTATCTGTTCACTGCATGCTGATGGTAGCATGAACTGGAGCCTTTGCAGAATGCAAAACAGAAATTATGGCACATTTCCAAAAAGCTAATTAATTTTAATGTCTACAAAGGTCATCAGTGCTTGTGTTTTGCATAACAAAAAATTACATTTTTGTATGTGGTTGGTTATTTGATAAGCATTAACCTCAAAAAATGTTTTTTTTGTTTTTTTTTTTATCTCATTACACATTTCAGCAGAATGAGAATAGGACTCATTTTTTTTGTAAAAGTCATAATTAGATTTCTTGCATTCATATTTAGAGGAAATGTATCATCAGCCACTGTTGAGTAATACTAACACGCCTGAGGTAGCCCTGTTTTAAGCCATCTTTAACCCCAGCCACTTCTCACAAGACATGAAAAACCACCATATAGACAATGCGAGAGAACATCTCTGACCTTTCACATGGTGGTGTCTGTACGGTTTTTCACAATAAAAGTTGGCCCTGTGGGAGGCTCAGCATAAGTCACTAAAAATGATCCTTGTGCGTTTGAATGTTGTGGCATCAGCAGCATCCCCACAGAGCTGCAACATCAGCATCTACACAGATGTGTGCCTGTGGAGCCACTGAACTCCTGAAATAACTATAGGACTTATTCTGCTGTAAGAAGTCAGGATAATGAAGAGGTCTGACGTTTTATATTCATCCTGAATTCATGACCATATTAATGCTGCAGCTGTAAAGTTTGCCAAAAAGCATCTCACTGGTGTCAATTACTCTCAGTTTTATTTCATTTTTTCTTTTATGGGTATTTTTAAATTAGTTTTAGAACATTTTGTTGCAATAGAGTGAAAATCTGTAACGCAACGACATCTAAAAACAGATTTTTCAAATGGTGTAAATTCCATTCAGATGTTTGTCCAGGGCATTACATCCAATGGTGGGTTAATTGACGCCTAAGCGCTATTTCATCAATCCATTGTTCTTCATTCAGTACAAATATTATGTAACAAACTTAAATTGACATAGTTAGTGTTATAAATTGATTTAGATACATCGATAACGGAGAAAATACATTTCAAGTGATCGCACTTTGTGCTTTTGTTTAGGTTTTATTCTGCTTTGAGTTCATTCCGAAATCTGATCGTCTATTCAGAAAACATCACAACTTACCTTGGCACCAAATTCCGCCTCTAAACGTAGGATCCAGTGACTGTCAAAGTCGAGTTTGTCCTCGGAGAACCCCCCCTACTCCTGTGAAGCTAAACGTTCCTGTGAAGTTTGGAGAAATAAAAGTACTTCTACATGAAATTCTTGCGCGCCTGCAGCCTGTAGTACTGTACCATCTGTTGTGCCTGTGCGCGTCGAGCTCTGCGCGGTGAGGAGGAGAGGCGAGGGAGGGGAGGGAGTTTAGTGTCCGGAGCGCACAGCGGATAGGACGGCGCACACAGGAGGAGAAGGGTCAGAGACAAACTGAGCGCGTTCAAATCCTCACGTCCTCAACATGCACCGTATTTTATACTGTACACAAGCAGCGTGCGATGTGCAGCCTGTGGGCTCTGAGTGAGGAACCAGCATATAGTGGAGGATGCACCTGCGCTCACCGTCACTTTATACCCACCATTTCAACCCGTGCGGCAAAAATATAGTTTAGAGGTTGTTCGCACTATGAATCAAATTGTAAGACTCAAACCTTAAAGGAAAAATATTGTATAATATTAATGTTTGCACAAATTGGACATAACAATTTGCCTGTAGTAAGAGCTGAGGGCATCACAATCTTAAAATACTTCCTTATCTTAATCCATTTTTAATCTGCTCCTCTCTATTATGACCTTGCCTTTTATCCCCTGCACTGCTTTATTGTATTTTTATTGTATTGTTGTACTGTAAAGCACCTTGCACTGCAACTTTGCACATATGGCTCTATATAATTAAGAAAAAATGTTTTGTTTAGTTTTAATTAACATGCCTGCAATTATATAGACTCATTCCACTGTAGCCTGCTTCAAGTGGACATAAAAGCAGCTCTGGAGGTTGACCAAAAGCAGCTCAACACAAGACTGGCGCTGGCAGAGCTGTTACAGTGCCCTATTTTTCCCTCTCACAATATGCAGTAACAGTAACACTTATTCATAACAAGAATGAAGGGAGTGCAATAACATGTTCCATTAAAAAAGGCAAACGAGGTTTGCAAAATGGGGAGGTAAAGAGGAGGGCAGGAACATTAGTTGGTATTTTTCAGGCCAAGGTGACGCTGTTAGCCAATGTGTTTGCAGAACCAGACAACTGCCAAAAAGCAGCTGGCCAATCATATGCTGCTGCTCTCTAGGCTGCACCTGAAGAATTAATTTATCTTCATTTATCTAATTGGCCAATGCAATCATCTTTGTAAGCTTGTTTCCTCGAGCTGATCTGTTTATGAGTTTTAGATGAATGCAGAAATGTGTTTGTAGGACTGTTTCCTGTAAGACTGATGAGACAGATCACCCTGACTTGGTGCTTGCAGCTTTGGAAAAATGTATTTTAAGAAATCAGCTGCAACATCTCCTTCCAGAAAAGGTGTCTGAAATGTTAGTCTGGATAATACATAGACCAAGCTGTCAACTGTTTTTATAGGTACTATTTTCTCAGAGGAAATGGTCCAGTTACAGCCTGTGCTGTTGTGGCAGAAGAAATCTCAGTGATGGATATCTCAGCGCTGCGCAAATAAAACCAAAATCAGCATGGCGAATATCCTAGCAGTATGTGAGAAATATGTTTTTCTGTAGTTTTGGTGAATCAACCCTTTAAATCACGCACGGGCAGCTTGCCTCTGTTCTTGGAGATGAAATCACGCTCTAACATTCTGCGATTTATCCAAACCCTCAAGGGGCCACATGTCCACACACATCATAAATGAAGCATAAGGAGAAGCATATAGATAAAACTAAGAAGTGAAAACAGTGGATGCTCATGGATTGAGACAGTGGGGAGCAGATGGTTTATTCCGCATTGTGACAGATACTGTACGATGCCCCACATATGTTCAGAACGATGAAATCAAAGGTCAAAAGAATCCAGTTGTTATGAGAGAAACTGGAAACAGGTTTTCTAATGATTATTGCTAATTTTTTATTCAAAATTTTGTCCCTGTTGAGCATCAAACAGCGCAGAGGTAAAAGCTGTCTCTGTTTCATCACGTCCAGCAAACACTCCTCCTCCGAACACTGCTGCCTCCTCACCCACATGTGCTGAAATCTGCTGAGGCAGGTGAAGATGGAGCCTCCCACCTGGGACGAGTATTTTTGGTGGGACACAGACAAAGCTTTGACCCCGGTGTCGCTGGGTGCCATCTGCAACCACTGAGAGAGGCCAAGCTGCCATACTGGTCATTTACAGCTCCTGCCAGTCGGGATCAGGCTTCTGCGGCTATTCACGATGTGCTTGCCAGGCTTGGTCACTCCACATGATGGAGTGGTAGAAGAGCAGCGAAGCACAGCGGGGCTGCTCATCTCTAAAAGGCAGTGAAATATGTTCAGGGAACTAGTTTTCCAACTTTTGGTGGCTGAGTTATGATAAACAGTGCAGGTCTTCGCATTTTTTTTTTACTTGAGGGGCTTGAAGGAGTTCTTCAACTTTTGCAAATATGTTTTGTTTTCTTGCTGAAAGTTAGACAAAAAGATTAATACCACTCTTATGCTTTTTCACTAAATATGAAACTACAGACAGTAGCTGGTTAGCTCAGCTTATCATACTGGAAACCAGTTTAAAACCAGTGTAAAACCAGTCTTTACAGAGCCAAGCTTTTTCCCACAGCTTCCAGGATGATTAGGTAAGCTAACCGGCTACTGGCAGTGGCTTCATATGTAATGACAGTACGGACCCTAGGTCATGACATCACCTACTCTCCCACCCATCCTATAAGTACATTCCAGCTCTTTCCAGGACTTTCCACAACTTTTGCGGCAGTATGACACACCGCCCGGCGCTGTATCATACCGCTGCAAAAGGTGCCTTTTTGCATTGGTGTCTGACACTAAAATCACTGACAAAGCGGCGGTATTTGACAATTCAGCAATGAGAATGGGCTGGTGATACCTGAGTGGATCCAACAAGACCAGTGATCTGCGCTGACATGATATAAACACATAAGTACTACTGTATATGCATAACTTCCATGATGATGAAGCTGACTTAGGGTCAAATTACAAGGGCAAAAGTGAGGAGAAAAAGTGTTGCACAGTAGCACCACCAAACTGGAGGCAGGGCGAAGGAAAGGTGGATCCCTTCTTTACTGAGGTGAAAAAGAAGTTACCAGAAAACTCAAAAAGGAGGAGAGGAGGAGACAGTCAGCTCAGTTTATTGATCTCCGAACCTGGGAGAATGAAAGCATTACAGCAGCTCACACAACAACAACAAAATAAGTGACAATAAAATAAAATAAAAACAGACATTTTTTTTTAACATTACACAGAGTAAGATGGGTAAAAACATTATTTTCTGTCTGAAATGATTTTAGCAGTAGAAAAGCTTTTTTAGTAGCAATCAGGTTTGTCAGGTTCATAAAATAGATCGAGGTCTTGGACATGCACCAGGTCTGTATTATCTTGTTCATTTGTTTATTAATTTTCCATAACCGCTTTTCCTATTAGGGGTTGGATTCTATCCCAGCTGACAGTGGGCGAGAGGCGTTGTACACCTTTGTCAGGACTGACACATAGAGACAGACAACCATTCACGCTCACATTTACACCTACGGCCATTTTAGATTCACCAGTTAACCTACATGTCCTTGGACTGTGGGAGGAAGCTGGAGTACCCAGAGAAAACCCAAGCTGACATAGGGGGAACTATCAGGTCCATTTGAATCTTGGAATGAATTCCCCAGGTCTGTGTGTCAATTTTTTCAGCTTACTTTCAGCTAGAAAGCGTGAGAGCTTTTGTTGAACTGTTTCTTTAAATACTGATGATTGAGTCTTAATTTGGAGAGAGAGTCTTTGACAAAAGTTGCAACTGAGTTCACCTGTTCGAAGAGAGCTTAGTAACTTTACCGTCATACTTTGATTTGTTTGCATACATCAGAGCAGTTTATGCTGATTGCTACTGCAACACCACATAATCAGTAGTGTAAAACTAACCTGTCAGCTGATGTTCCCTTTTAGTGGGTGAACAGTCCAGAGCTTGGTGAATACTGCTTCACAATGATAGAAAGAGCTGACATTGAAGGATTCAAAAAACAAAAGGAATATATGTTTGATGTGACAATGTCATTTATATGAGGTTTATGATAATGCACTGCACTCAGTACTGCCTGTCCACAAGACAAGCTTGAATATACAACAGACTGGCAGAATATTAACAAGTGTGAAACGAGACAGGATTAGATTATGCTGAAGTGCTCGGGAACAACTGAAAAGTGTTCAGCAATGTCTGATGTGCTCAACACTTACAGTCAGTCACTTGGTGTCCTGTCACGACAATATCAGTGATGTAATGGAGCGAGCCGTAGTTATTGCACAACGTCGACTCAGCTGTCATCTGGGACAGAAGCGACAGCTGGGGATCTGTCACCAGGATGTCGTGTTCTTCAGGGCTGACCCACGGTTCCTCATCGTGTCTCAAGTGTACCATCGACAACCTGCGACTTCACTGATTACTTCTTCCTCTGCGGTTGATTGTGACTGAAGGGCACTCTCTGTGGCACATGGTCTTAGAGGTACAGTAGAGGATAGAGTTAGTTATCAATTCATTGACACCAAGCTCCAGAATCATGATGAGTTCTTGCTGCCAGGGTTGGCTGTAATATGTGTTTTATCTCCTCTCTGTTCTGCCACAGAGCGTCGACATATGGCTCTTATTGACACGAGACTCTGATCTGACTAATGCACACATCCTGCAACACTCACGTCACATGGTGTATACATGCTGTTTATCTTTTTACCTGAAAACTTTGTCTCTCTGATGATTTGCTGTCCACAACCATTGTCCCGATGTTTTTTTTTTTCCGTAGTCTTCCCAGTACTTTTGGCCACAGACAGACTGTGCTGTTTGACTGCAAACGCCTGATATCACAACGACATCCATGGCCTTGTAGCATCACAGCGCTCAAGCTGGAGTTGCTATAGCAACGGGTGATCAGAGGGGTTATTTTTCTGTGTTTGTGAACATATTGAGGAGATGATGGGGAAAAGATGATTTTATAATCAGTCACCAGCTAGATAGCATTTGGTGCTCTCCAGCAGTGGTGGAATGTAATAACGTGCATCTACACTGTGAGCACTGTACTGAAGTACAATTTTGAAGTATTTGTAGTAGACTATTTCCATTTTATTCTGCGTTCTGCTTCTATTTAACCACTACATTTGGAGACAAATATTGTTATTTTTATTCCACTACATTCATTTGATAGCTTTAGTTACCAGTTACTTTGCAGATTGAGATTATTCATGCAAATATAAATCCGTATAATATGATAGGACGAGACACCCAGCAGTACATAAAGCATTTCAAATTAGCCCTGCCTTCACCAGCTGCAACATTAAAGTGATACACATTATTGCATCACCAATTATAGTCTATAAATATAGTATATTAAATTATTCTGAAATGGACCATTCTGCATAATGAGTACCTTTGCTTTTGGTCCTTTAAGGATATTTTGCTGCTAACACATATGTACTTAAATTCTGAATTTCCAGTGTTTACTTATAAGTACTGCACTACTTGTACTTGTACATAAAATTAAAGGAACAGAGTGTAAGGTTTAGGGGGATTTGGTGGCACCTAGTGGTGAGGACTGCAGATTTCACTAAGCTAAAACTTCTTTAATTTATTCACTAACCAGGGGGAGGGGGGCTGGAGCCTATCCCAGCTGACACTGGGAGGGGTACACCCTGTACAGGACAAGTCTGACACATACAGACAGGCAACCTTTCACGCTCACATTCACACCATCTGGTCCCCAGTCAACCTTTGGGTGAAGACACTGACACAGGGAGAACATGCAAACTCCACACAGCCTGCCAAACACTCTTGCTGGGGGGGCGACATTGCTAACCTCTGCACAGAGAAGTTTCAGCTTGGGTGAGCAGCCCAAGCTGAGTCTTCACCCTGTTAGAATTCAGTGTTCAGGAGGTTTCAATGATGAGACGAATTATCCGCGGAAGTCTTTTCCTCTCCAAAACAAATTCACCAGGTGATTTAAACCAGTAAAAACACTGATTAAAGCAGTTTCATGTTACAAATAAGTGTTTCTGTGATGCTGTTTGGCATGTCAAAGATGGGCCGCTAGCTCAGCACCTGCTGATGTGTGCTCAATTTTCTCTGATAACCTAAGATCCAGACATTCAGGAGGTTTTTACCAGGAGCTGAATGATCTGCAGAGGTCTGTTCCTCTCCAAAACAAACTGACCTTTTGATTTAAACTAATAAAAATACTAAATAAAGCAGTTTAAGCAGCATTTTTTTAAAAAGTGCTTTTCTGATGCTCTTGTCGTGGAGGGGATGCTAACTATGGTGGCTGATGCAAAAATGTAAATGACCCTATCCAGAGCCACTGGTTTGTCTGTTCTGGGCTACCATAAGCCCCTTTCACACTGCCAGATTTTCCGCAAATGTTGGGCCGTTTTGACGGCAAGCTGCAAGTTTTGACACACAGAGCTGGATTGGCAAGTTGATCCAGGGTGCCCAATTTTCTGCCTCGTAGGGTAGTCATATTGGCAGAACCCTTTTAGTTTAAACAGCACTTCCACAACGGGAGGGGCTGTTGATGACTTGTGGGAGGAGCTGTTGATGACGCCGCACGTGTCACCCACTGGCGGTGGATTAACAGGAAACAGCTGAGCAGTTAGCAGCAAGAGGGAAACACAAACCTGACAGACACTGTAAAGATGAGAAACTGGGGAGACAAGGAATTGCACGCCCTCCTTGCCCTCGCAAACGAAGAGGCCATTAACCGTCAGGAGATGACGGGGACGGTAAAGATCGGGCTGACTTACAAGAGAATCGCAGAAGAACTGACCAGCCGCGGCTTCCCTCCCATGTCTCTGTTTACGTCACACGCTTAGCAACACGTTTTGTTACTTGCTCACGCCCCCCATTGCCCCGAAAAAGGTGCATTCTGTATAAACAAAATTAGGTAGGCAGCATTTTGCCGCACTCCCCGATTTTGTTTTTATACTGTCAATGCTGAAAAAAAGACTGATTGGGCTTTCCTGCAAACTTGCACAATTCCTATCTAAAAGGGCTATAGAAACATGGTGGTGCAACATGGTGGACTTGCTGGACTAGGCCCTGCTCCCTGTGTAGATATAAATGGTTCATTCTAAGGTAACGAAAACACGTTTCTTATTTTCAGGTGATTACACACTAAAATAACATACTTACTATATTACATTCCATTTCTGTCAATATGTCCTCTAAATCCTACACACTGCACCTTTAAGTAAAAGATCTGAATATTTCTTCCAGCACTGCTCTCCAGCACCATAACGTCAGTCTTTTAAAAGCTGGAGTGATAAATGTCAGACCGGTACTGTTCCTCATTACGGAAACTTGCCAGAAAAACTGATGTAACCACCGTAATAAAACCCTCCTCTTTTGGTGACCATCCATGAATAGATGGTTCCTCTGGCAGAACCCTACTGCATGACAGCATCTCCTGAAAACAAGCTTTTCAAGTGGAGCCATTCTGAGATGTGAAGTCATGAAGGGCACAGCGTGATTTGATTTCACCCCTACAGAGGGAGTGCTGCTGACACTTTACTGACACTTTTAAAGGTCAGAGCTGCAGGCATCAACAACAATATGAGGATTAAATTAAAATATTTGTGATAAATGTATGCCAGTGTTGCAGATGTTTCGCTTTTTCAGCACAGATACATGCAGACCATGTTTTTACAATGCTTTATGTAAGAAAGTTTTTAACCAGTAAATTTAGTCTCTCCCTCTCACTCTCACTCTGTCACACACACATTATGACTGTCTCTCAGCTTTCAGTCATGACATGTTTTGTGGCTTCATACTCACCAATAGCTGTTTTGTCTTCCTTCTCTCTCTCCCTCTCTGCCAGCATACAGAATCGTGTATCATTATTCCTGGGAGTAAAAAGGATGTATGAATTTATATGATTCCGTGACATTGACATTGTTATTGCGAGTCACATCCATCCAGAGGAAGGATGAATGTTTTCCCATCACAGCCCATCACAACACTCAGAGGCCTCTTTAAAGCCTGCAGATCCATCCACTTCCCCTTTGCCGGATTTTTTTTAGCATCCTGCATCATAGCCAATGGTGAAATTGAAATTAAAATTAGAACAACGGAGAGGCTGCAGATAGTAAATGTAGGATCTGTTTTTTTTACTCTGTTATAAAATACATCAGGAGAGAGTGCTCCTGAACTATTTTGGTGCCAAAAACGTGGCAGGAGCAACAGTGAGTGGTTACTGTGGGTAGAACTGGCTGGCATGATGTTTATTATTTTACCTGCTATGAATTGACAGCTTATACAATGTAAGACAAAGATTAGTTGTCTATATTGCAACTGGTGTCAGAATGTAAAAATAGAAATGTAGGCCGTTGTGTCATATTTTTAATCCTTCAAATGAATTAGGCATGCCAACTCTTAAATGTTTCTGAGCGCTGAACAAATCCCAGAGTATCCCAGGATATCTCATACTTCCCCAGCAGCAAAGAGAGTTTAACTTGGGATGAACGATGACTGTGTAGAAATGTAATATTAGATTGTGACAAAAGATAAAGTTTTGTTATGCTAAAACGAAAAGCTGATCAAAGGGAGTACTCCTAACCCCTCCTCTCCTGCAAAGCTGATTCCCCTCCAGCAGGTGAATGTGTTTGTATTGAACATTTGACTGGCCGAGCTCTGAGGATTTTTCAATGCAGGCATACAGCCAAGTGGAAAAGCTGTTCCAACGTTCAAATATCTTCATGTCTGTTTATTTATGGCAGGTACTGTATATCAGTGCTTGCCAAGATTCTCTGTGCTATTTCTGGCTATCCTGAAATAACACAGTAAGCTCATTTTTGTCAAAGGCTTTGAGGGCTTAGTTTAGATTATATGAATGAATACCCATGGTCACTGTGGTGATAAAGCTCTACTGAGTTACTTAAGCAACTTCTGTAAAAGAGAGAAAGGCTGTGAGTGAGGTGAAAATTCTTCAGCTATGATAATAACATCACAAATCAATTGTAATACTTGGGAAAAACACTTATTTACTTTCTTGCTGAAAGTTGAATTAGAAGATAGATACCACCCTCTGCTGTACGTTTAATATGAAGCTACCACCAGCAGCTGGTTACCTTAGCTTAACAGAGATGGAAACAGCTAGCCTTCCTCTGTCCAGCACCTCTAAAGCTCAATAAAGGTCTTTGAAAACTGGGAGTGATTGACGCACTCAGTAATTTAGGCAAGCAGACAGTTAGTGAGGCACGGGCAATCCGACAGGCGGAGCAACAAGCAGGCGCAATCCACTGAAACGGTCACGGTCATGCTCGTCTCATGCACATGCCCGAGTTGAAATGTCTTGAACTTTTTTCTATGTGAGACCAATCCTTGTCCTTTATGATATGATTTCCCTTCTGTGCAGAGTTTGCATGTTCTCCCCATGTCAGGGTTTTCTCTGGGTACTCCGGCTTCCTCCCACAATCCAAAGACATGCACATCAGGTTATTTGGTGACTCTAAATTGTCTATAGGTGTGAATGCGAGTGCGAATAGTCTGGCAACCTGTCCAGAGTGTACCTCACCTCTCGCCCCATGTCAGCTTGGATAGGCTCCAGCCCCCCCTGCGACCCTCAAGAGGATAAGCAGTTATGAAAATGGATGGATGGATAGATAAAAATGTTTTCTAAACAATTATCGGGACATAAACGGGAGGGCCGAAAGGAAGGCAATCCAGGAAATATTCAATAGCCTTTAATGTAGTGGCTAAGTCATAAAAGAGCCAACATGTTTCGACCATTGCAGGTCTTTGTCAGGTATTTCAAAACAACACAGGTTTGGCCCCACAGGCTATATGACCCCGTCATAAACAGGAGAGCTTTTGCATTGGTAGAGCGTCAGCGTGGTTTTAACTTTAACTGGGTTGTAGAATTAAGACTATGCTAGTCAGCAATGAGCGATAACAGTCGGGGCTTTTCCTCAAAGGCTAGGATTGCCACTGCACCATGTCAACAAATCAGCCTGAGACTGGGTTTCATTTGTTGTTGCCTGTAAAGAAAATAAAGTTGTGCTGCTGATACAGCCATGCACAGAAGCTGTTTCCATAGTTACCACATGTAAAGTGCCTGGCGTTAACTCGAGGTGCACTTGTTTACCTGTCTATTCACATGAGCAGCTGAGTGAGCTCCTGTGATCAAGTGAATACGCAGGCTCTTAGTCGCTCATCATCTGAAAAGACCTTAAAGGTATGCTGTACAGGATTGTCAGTTACTGTCTGCAAACATGCTCGCCAGCGAAAGTGAAAGTAAAAGCCAATCCCACATTCACTGGTTAGGCATTTCGCCTTGCTTTACTTGCGTTTTTCAGCACTGCGTCTCTTGGATGCCTGCTACTTACGGTCTGGCATCTGGTCTATACCTTTTTATAAAGCTCAGCTTCACCTGAGCTCTGTGGGGTACACGCCCATGAACATCCTGAACACAGAAAATCAGATGCAAATAAGGAAATACAGGCAGAGGGCAGATAAATGCAGCATCACACACTTCAGGTGGGTCATAAGTGATGATTGAGAGGTTTTTTTTAGATAAATCTCGCATAGTATATTTTATACACAGTCTTGTCATCTTGTCATCACTGTGAAGTTGCCAGGCAACCAGCAGAGACTCCAGGAAGTGACTGTGCACAGACATAGTGCAGCACCTATCTCCCCTTAGAACAGAAATGTGTCATATTTACACTTATTTTTTTTTGTATGAATTAAGCAAAACAGATATAACATAGGTAGGCAGATTTTGTTAGGATAGCTGTTACCCACTGTTTCCACTTTATAGGCTAAGCTAAGCTAACTTGATGCTGGCAGTAGCTTCATATCTACCACACAGATAAGAGAGTGCTGTTCATCTCTTTATCCAACTAAAGATCCAAGAAATCAAATGTGCATATTTTCCAAAATGTTGAACAATTCTTACATCCTTCAGTCTTCATACATGCATACTCAGGTTCACTCACAGCAGACAGGCTGTTTGGCACGACGTCATGAAGCAAACTCCAGCTGTGGTCAAGTTTATGAGAGGGCCCTGCAGCAGTGTCATTGTTTGGCATTCAACTGTAAAAAGACCTCAGGCTCCCTGTGGAGGCTGTTCAGAGTCCATCAGTGATGTGGTTAGAAGTAACATCATATACAGTAACAAGCATATAGTGCACCACATAATATAGACTTCTTTACCATGTAGGGTCATACAGACTGTAAAGAGGGACATTGTACTTCACATGGTTTTATTATCATAAGATGTATTTGCATGTCTCCAACTGTGATTGTGTTTGTTGCACTGTGTGTGTGTGTGTGTGTGTGTGTGTGTGAGAGAGAGAGCGCATCTGAGTGTCACTTCAGCTTACATTACACATGACAGTCGTTACCTTTCAGAGCAGTTTTCCTTTATTGTTTGTATCTGCCAGTGGTTCAAAACAAAATTCATTATTAAAATGATTTTTCATGGAGTATATTATTTTGTCATCTAACAAAAATACTGTTCAGATGGATTTACTACAACTTTATAGTTAAAAAAGGCATTTGTAAATTGGAAAGTGAATGCAAATGCAACACGCAGGACTTCAATTTGTCCCTCCTCATCGTACAAAGCCCATTCGTCGCCAGGACCCCGGCCATGTCCTGATGTTCGGCTACATGAGTCACGTCTAGATTTTGAACTCTCCCCTACAATTCTGCTGAGCTACTCTAAAAGTCATCAGCGGTGTCTTGTGCCAAGCTCTTCGGGTCCATCTGCCAGACTGAGATCATACCACGAGACTGGATGGATGCCAACATTGTTGTAATCATGTTGTGTGCGAGGAAGTACGATGACAGAGATGTTTGCTTGTGTCACATATTCCATTGCTTTTTCACTCACTGAACTCATGAAGGCTTTAGACACCATCAGCTCCACCATCCTCTGTTTACGGCATGCAGAGCTGTTTCCAGAGGCAATTACCAACAGATTGGAAAGTAAATTGCTGCTTTACATCTCATGCGTCAATAAGATAACTAACAAAAAAGATCAATATTGATTAATGATACCACACGGTCCATTTACGTGACCATTTGAATGACCAAAGGCTTCCAGAATCAGAGGTGAACATCATGAATGCCCACAGTTAACACCTGGATACACACACATGAGCCCTTACTTCTCATCATCTGCTGTTTTGATCATGTAACCAGGCCCCAGTCCATCTACTTTACCAACCCCGTGTGATCACTTAAATACTTTCAACAAAACTGCAGAGAGTTTCATGAGCTTCTTACTGCAACACAGATTTGTAGATCTACGACAGGGCCCCTTGGTCAGGAACATACACTGTATAAAAGACATACAGATAGCTAATGTGATGTCACCCACTGGTTGGTGGACTACCCCTGTGAAGCCTCAAGTGTGGCATTTCAGCCATCACCATCTTGGTTTTATAGGGCGAGAGGTGGTACCACTGCTGTGGTAGCGACTTGTAAATCACAGGGTAGCCGCGCCCTAGAGCTTACCCTGATTTATTGTATATAATGGCTCTAAATAGGACCTTAATTTACAAAATGAACATCATGTATTAAAGAAGACTTGAAACTAGTGGTTGAGACCAAAGCAAAATGTTTACTGAGGTTATAAATCAAGTGAGAAGTAGAGTCTTTTTCTTATAGACTTCTATACAATCTGACTACTTTTTGCAACCAGTGGAGTTGCTCCCTGCTGGCCATGAGTAAGAATGCAGGCTTGAGTGCATCAGTTTCACTTCTCAGTCTCGTAGATAACCCCTTGGTCAGGATCTATAAATGGGGCGTTCCTCTGAAGGGACTGGTCTGTGAAAAGGAAGTAGTGCATATTGCTGGGAGGCGACCATCTGCAGAGCCTACGGCGAAGAACAGGTCAGCCATGTGGTAATGGTTGCTTCTCGCTGCTCAAGGCAGAGGAACACATGTAGTTGTTACTTCCTGGCCTCACAGCTTTATCCATCAACAGGAGACATCTTTTTCACAGCCAAATCAAGAGACCAGGGGCATCCTGTTGGCAAGACAGCAGCACGCCCACCTACCAAGTTTGATTTTTGGCAACAGTTCTTCCAGCTTGGCTTTGTGTTCCGAAGAACACAATTGGCAGTGTTTGTGGTTGGGAAGCCAGAAAGGGGATCGTGACCTTTTCGCTGCATTACCAAGCATTCAGACCAAAATCAGCCGTGTGTGCGTGGGATCGTGTTGATTCAGGTACCAACATGAAACCCAGTGAGTGACAGATTCAGAGTTTGAGGGCTTCTCAAATGTCAAAACTCTGCAGAGCAGTTTATAATACTACCAGACAGGATTTCCTTCACAACTATTTTTTTTATATCTGTTTAGTTTTCGTCATGACGATTGTGAGGTAGGTACTAGATATTTGGTGTGCATGTTACAAAGTTATCACCCTGCCTGGACTGTGCACGTCTGTCCACTGTGTATATGTGGTTCATTTTTTTTGTCTTGCTCAACAACCCTGCCATTTTTTTGCTGAGTCCTCTGTGTTTGCACCCTCCGCTGTGCCACCCAACTGACCTCAATCAAATGAATGAGGGCTCTGTGGGGTTGTTTTTTTACACAGGGCTCAAGTTGGTCCGAACATTGCCTCAGTGATTCCTGTTGGTTGGTCTCAGGCCACTGAGTGAAGTGGGGTGTGGTCTGTGGCAGATATAAATCTTCACAGATGTCTCCTCACCTTCTCCACAATGTGCAAAATTAGAAATAAATGATGATGACACATTTGATTTAATTGAGCAAAACCTGGAAGTTGGTTTGGGCAGCCAACTTGAGCCCACCACTATATTTACTGTACATGGCATACTCCTCTCACTGCAGTATGTATCCTTTGGACCCTTTTCATCACAGTGGTGTATTTAAGATGTGAGAGCTTTGCTCACCCTTTTGCTGACACACTGCTCTTCTGAAAGCTCTGCTGACACTTGCTGCTACTGCCTTTGTTCGCGTAGCATTTCACAAGCTTCACCTTTTCCTCAGCGTCCACCTGTGAGTTGCGGGTGGGAAGTCATTATTGTCACTCCTCACTCCCCGCTGTGCAGAGCTTGATGCTTCCTCAGGGGTGTGATGATATCAGAGACTAGATGCCAAATATCAACACCATGCATATTTTACATTCACATGATGATAAATTCCACTATAGAAATAAAGTTGAACAGAATTATAGTTTGCTAATCTAAGGACAAAGGCATATTTTTCAGTACAGACTAAGATTGATTTTGTGTCCCTCTGTCCAACCACCAAACGGATAACACAAAAAATCCCTGAAAGGCAGAGGTTAATGTTTTTCAGGCCAAAGACCTTTTAGCTGAAAGAGAGACAGAGCAGCAACCCCCTACTACATATACAATATAAACTTACATTGCATATTAAAATGGGTGGATGGAGGTTTGTCGGGTAGAAGACCGTATCAGCCTCAGGCTACAGTTGACCTGTTTTTAAGGGAAGGTGAAGGCAAAATATGTTGTATTCATCTTTCTGTGTATTTTCAGACATATTTTAATTTTTGAAAAGAAAGAAAAATTATCAAACATTAATTTGGTGGCTCCCCTGCAGTCACTCTAAAGACTCTCTGTGGTTCCTGGACCCCCTGTTGAAGACCTAGGCACAAAAGGACTTTACTCATTTTAAAAACCACAGACAAATGTGGTCCTGCATCTTACCTGAATTGTCTGGTGTGTGCATTCTCACGAGTAAGATATTAATTGCCTTACTCGTGAGAATGCACACACCAGACAATTCAGGTAAGATGCAGGACCATAAACTTGGCATTTATACTAAATTATTTCAGTGGGGCTCCACCACTGTTCTCACACTGCGGGATTTCATGGTGTAACCAAGGTGTGAACATGTGTGATATTTGCGATTTGAAATCTAGACGACTCTGTTCCAGTTGTAACATTAACATTACGTCTGTTGGACCCAAAACTGCCCAATTATCATCTAGTGTGGGGTTGAAGAGGATATAAAACTGTTACATAAATCATGCTCGGTGGGCTGTGTAATGAACACTGATGTGACAGGTCAGATTTTGATTTTACTTGGAGGGCAGGCACAACTTATTACTGACTGTAACAAGGTAGGCTAGCCATGAACTGTCCTTTAAAGATAATCAGCGTAAAACCAAACCTGTTATCAAACCCTGGTACACGCAGCTCATATATGCAGAAAGTTTGCTGTAGGACAGTTTGGCTCATACCAGAGGTCATGTGTGAATTTATAGTGGGATGATCCGAGTTGCCCTACTGTGAACTACTTTTGAATCACAGCCGCCTCTCCAACACAGGTGGCTCAGAGACAGATGGTTTCCATGACAACGTTATTTGATAAGCTCTCTCAAAGCGATCAAAAGTGAGGAATAAAAAGCCACCTACTCAATAAGTCATAAACTGGTGAGAGCAACTCTATCACTGCTTTGTGCAATTTGGACGTCTGTTTTGCACAGTGACGGAGGTTTCTTCAGGCGGAGGGCGATTATGTCTTTGTGAATCAAAGTCCAATTGCATGCGGTGTACACAGCATTCACATCAAAGTGCTGCCACTGATGTGCTGCCACAAAGTGTCATTAAAGATGAGGAAGAGTCAGAGTGAGTGACAGTTATCTGAAATGAATGATAACCTGCACAGAGAAATGTGATGATAAATGATAGAGTCAAGTTTAGCTTGTTAGGAAAAGTACTTCCAAAAAGTATTTTTAACTTCTTATCTTTTTGAAGAGAGATTATTTACTACAGGTAAAGGGGCTAAACAAACCAAAAAGTCTGAGTGTAGATGAGTGTGTCCTTTAGATGCAATGCCGTAAAGATCTAATATTGTATTGATTGTTATTCATGACATTTCACAATAAAATATTTGTCCAGGAAGCTTACTAGGCACTTTCTGTCTCCCTTTCTCTCTTCCTTTCCTTCAGCCAGCTCAGACTGTTTCCTGACCTTACATACAAACTTTGCATCATTTAAAGCCTTAATACAAGTCTTGTGACCCAGTTTGTATATCAAGACAAACTGCATACTTAATGTTTATATACCAGCATGAGAGATGATTCATTAGCGTCAACATTTACAGTAAATGCAATGATCACAGAATGGATGACACAACTTCATGATGCAACCATGGCAACCTGGAGAATAGGATCCAGGATCCAGCATCTTGATAGGCTGTCGTCACTGCATGCGACTAGGCAGCCCGGTTGCATAATGCTCTCAACCTTGACTTTGATGTGTTCCTCTTTATATCTTTGTACCTGCAGTGAATGTTCATGCAATGTGTTTTCGATGGATAAAAAATGGAAAATGGTTGCATGTGATGGTGAGTATGGTGAGAGTGAGACAGGAGATCCTAAAGGAAGAAGGGTCAAAGATCAGCTGCTGTCTCCTACAGGCATTGTTTTGTTTATGAAATCTGCGTTAATGATGCTATCCATCGCTCAAACAGTACACAGAACGCAGCAGTGAAAACAATTAGCCCACAGATTAAAGGTCTGTTTCTGTGTGCATGTTTGTCTGTGTGTGTGGGTGTGTGTGTGTGTGTGCAGGGTGGATCAGCCCCAAAACTTTGCAAAGTACTTCCAGCAGACTTGAGCAGCAGAGAGAGTTTAGCTTCTGTCAAAGCCATCTGGTGCTCTTTTAATAAAACTTGTTTGAACTGTGTCACAATTTTTTTTGTGACTGTTCTCTCCGTTTACGCAATGCCGCGCCGCAGCGTATAGAGGAGAGAACACAGAGGAAAGCGGCATGAAGAGAACAGGAAGAAAAAAGTAACGTGTGTGTGTATGTGTGTGTGTGTGCGCATGTGTGTGCACGTGTGTGTGTGTGTGTGTGTGTGTGTGTGTGTGTGTAAGAGCTGGTGGCAGTGGGTGGGTGGGTGTTGGGGGATGGGGGAACAGAGAATGAGAGTATAAATGTCACTTTAAAATGCAGCGCCTTCCCTCTAACACATGACCGTCACTTCACCCATTTAAAATCTGATCATCATTTCAGTCCTTGTTAGAGACACTGCATGGGTTTCATAATAAAGGATGTTATGAATCATGAAAGAGGACTGTCAGATTTATATATTTTCAAGGGGCCTTTTAACAAGTTAGAAAGTCACGGTGAGGAATTATACATTTGCTGAGATTCAAAGGTTTCCCAGTGATCGTTTTCACAGTATCGTCTTTTTCCAGCAACATAAGCAAATGAATCTTCCGTGGATTTATAGAGTCCATACACAGCAGGCTGTGGGAGATGCAGTTATTAAGAAGCGAGTCTCCCCGCATGTGTTGCAGTGGAGATAAGGGGGGGTTCACTGGCGAGAGGGAAACAGAGAGCAGAGGAGCTGACCTCAGAAGAGGACACTTTCTGTGCTCTTAATTACCAGCGATTCCTGAGAGAGGAAAGATGTTCATCTGTGCTGCAAGCACTGTGGCTTCTTTTCTTGCTCCACAACCCCCCTCAACTCTCACTCTCACACTAAAGTGCACCCTCAGCCCTTTGTCACGTCCTCATTCAATGATTCTCTTGTGGAAAAACAGGAATTTTCATCAACTTCCAGGATTACTTATGAATATTTCAGTGGTATGTGAGATATGTGCCACGGTCCATAGCTGGTGGGGAAGGCTGACTGGATCAGCACCTTGTCCCCATCATCTTCCAATAATGTTGCAGCAGCTGGAGAACCAATCCCCCTTCACCAACTGGTCTATAGCTGTCAGCCATCTTGGTGATAGGTGGGTGAACACTGGATGCATGTTGCTAAGAGTGATAGGTGATTCTGTTGACAGTTCTAGGGGGCAGAAATGATTCCTACATGTCAAGCTGGATTATCTACACTTGCTGTACTTCTTATCTTCAGCATCCCACAGTGCCTAATGACTGTCATTAAAAAGAAGTCACAGATGGTAAAACACATAAATATGTGATGCGCAGATTGTTTTGGATGCATTTCAGCTCACACTGGACGTTCTGGGAAGCACTGACCTCGTCACACAGCACATATTTCGTACTTAAACAAATTCAATATGGCCCTAAGTGGAATCAGTGTGCGAGCAAATTGCGCTGAAGATAATGTATCAAATAACAGGCTAAATCCAATTTCACAAACACATCCCCTTGAGGTGCGATTCAGATAGCTTGACTGCTGATCCTTACTTGCACACATACACATGCACACGCACTGAGAGTGAGAGAAGAAAAGAGGCAGCAATCCCTTATTGTATTCCTATAGATATCAGAGAAATTGAATTTTTAAGGCAGTGAGCATCTTTCATTTTGCCACAACCCGTCTAACAATGCCTGCTCACAATGGATTTCCTATCTATAAATGCATATCATCCGATAGCAGCCAGGCATGCTGAGATGAAGTGCCGTTGTTCCATCAGTAAACCTTTATTGGCTCAAACACATTGATCTTAGAGTTCGGCATGAAGAGAGGAGATTACATCAAACACACCTCCCAGGTCAAACACACATAACTATGCAATGAATTTCCCATGTATCATATTTTACAGTCTTCTAGTCTCACCAAAAGCACACAGTTCATGTGAAAAACAAAGAGTATAAACTGGATTTTTTTTTTTTTTTTTTTTTTAAATTGACATGATTGAGACATGTTATATTTCCCATGACAACAGGAAAAAGGAAATATACATACCCACAGGGCAGGTATATTTCCTATATCTAGTCTGGTGTGTACATTGTTGGGAAATAAAGCCGACTCTCATTACACATCTGCTTGTAATCCACAAGAGGAAGAGGAAACCTGTCTTAACTGCTGTGCATTCTCAGCGATTCTTCCATCCAGCATGTTTACCTCTCAGCAAACTGTGCAGTAAAACTCAAAACTCCCTCCAGCCAAATGTCTCAGTGAGATAGTGTAGCTCCGTGTTTCTCCAGAATACAGAAACCCTTCAGGGCAGGAGCTGGCAGAGGGCAAGAATATTTAGAGCTAAAAACTGAACCAACCAAGAAAGATGGATGAAGTGTTCAGCAACAGTATCTCCTATATGGATTGTGTTTGTGAACAGAGGCACTGCAGTAAAATACATTGTAAGGGAAAGGTAGTGGATAAGGGATTTTGTACAAATCTGTAAAATGTTTAGTGCCAATAATTTGTCCAAATTTACTGTACGTTCCAATACCCATACTACCATACTATATAGTATGCCAGAAAAAGATTAAGTATGTCCCAATACAAAGTATGTCAAATGCAGTATGCCAAAAAAACAGGATGTTCTACTACATCCAGTCCCATTTTGCAGTTGCAAGCCAGCATGCTTTTCTGGCTATTCTGACCCACAATCCTCTGCACAGTGGACGGTACGTCATATCGAATGAGCTGCAAACAGATGACCAGTTAAATAGTAATAGAATAACTGACTAACTTAAGTAAACAAAATAATCATAAATGCCACAAACAACAATAGCACATAACTATAAAAATAACAATGACAGAGAAATGCAGATGTAATTTCATGGTGGTAAATGTAATATGTTAGAATTGAAACAATTATTTGAACTTTAAAGTTCATTGCAAAGTAACAAAAGCAGAGTTCTCCAGATTGATGTTTGTCTCTGGCGAACTCAGTAAGTGACGTTTGTTTTATACCCAAGTCAGCGGGAGTCACAAGGACCCACGAGATCTTGCGAATTCACACATAATGGTGCGATATAACAAGATGTAGTTTCTATAAACAGAACCACAAAACCAGAGGAGTAGTAGGAAGACATCTTGGTGCACCTCCATGATTAACATCTCCTTGTCATGGTGTCACCTCTGACCTGTTGATTTCAGGCCTGCCTCCGCCCATTATGACGTTTTCAAGGTGTAGTGCAGGGAAATATGATCCACCGTGAACACTGTGTACTTTATTTTGAAAATTAACCGGATGTTTTATTTTGTTTCTGTGCTCGACTTCCTGCCCCGCATGATCTGCTCTGTGCTGAATTGCTGCGTTGTGCTCCGGCGTCTGGCAAAAATAGAAGTCCTGCGTTTCTGTTGCGGAGGGCTCCGGAGCAGCATAGCCACAGCCGGTGGAAGCACACACATTGACTAGAATTGAAACGGATCGGCTCCGCTGCCGTTCCTGAGCGCAGACGCAACCAACACGCATCTGGTGGAATCTGGGGGTTAGTCACCTTTGGCTGCAAAAAAACAAGATGGTGACGACCCAAATGCAGAACTTGAGGCTTCAAAATGCAAATCCAAAAAACTGATGGGTGATGTCACAGTAGCCATGTTCAATATTTAAAACAGTCTGTGATAGGCATCTTAATGCACAGGCTTACCGGGACTCAAGTCTTGGGCCCTGGCCCTCTGTATCAGGGGCCAGTTCAAAATTATATAATATTATATATTTGCATGAACAACATTGGGGCCAGGGAGCTCACATAGGTTTTCTGTGTATAGCAATAATGATCAGCACATTGTAGTGTACAACAAAATATATCCCTGTGTTGTAATATCTCTAATCACAAATCAGGCAGTCATAGCATCAGCTAAAGGGCTAACAAGGAGACTGCAGTGAAGAAGACCAGGAAAGAGCATCCTTGGTTTTATACGAGCTTTATGCTGGTTCTTTACTTGTAATGTTTGAAGCTTTTTCATCAAAAAGACTGATTTTCTTGTGTTGCTGCTGTGCACACAGGCCTTCTTGGCTGATGACCTCGCTTTGTCTCGACTCATTGTTGATGTATTGTCTCATATTAATGAGTTTCATATTTTGTTTACTGATTAGAACATTCTATTCACTATGTGACAGCTGCTTCTGGATAAATGTTACTGTGGTATATTGTAAAGGGAGCAAACGGCCTTCTAATTGACCATAGCCCCAGGGCCAAAGTAATATTAAGACGCCTACGACTGTGTGTATTAGGAAAGACATCATAAAAAAAGGAAGTAAAAATTGTGAGTGTAACAGTGAGCATGATTGGAAACATCAATATATAAATGTTAACTGTAGGTAAAGAGAAGCGCATGCAAACACCATCCACCCACCTCTTAAATTCTCATGTACATTTATGAAATCCTCCTGAGTATTTTCACACAGAGAGCAAAGTGGTAGTGACTAACAATCAGCCCTCTGACACAGTTTTTTGATAACTGTTACTTTGACCATGCAGGTTATGTTGCTTGTTTAGCTGCTTATTGTGTTCTGTCCATCACATAAAATTGCCTTTTTGATTACTTTCAAAAAACACACAACAGGATACTTCTGCCCTGATGTTAATTCTTGACACGGTATAATTATGTATGATTGCCTTTAATAGCCAGTAATAGTACCTCCATTTTTCCACCTGAGTGTACAAATGTAAGGTTATCACAGTCCCTGCTGTCATGCTGAATATAATTATCGATGTCTTGATCCCATTTAACCTTGCGCACTGTTCCTTCGTGTGCTAAGTGAGGCACGTGCCAGCCTTGTATCTCCTCTCAGTGGAAAGATAAATCACTGAGAGCAGAGACTGTAGCACAAGGGAGCGGAGAACACAATGGCTTAGTTAGCAAAAGCCCCAGGGTGAGCAGTGTCAGTCACTAACTCCCTGTAGAGACCCACTGGACCTCAGAGCGCTCCCCACTGAGAATATCAGAGAAACAGACCTTGTGGCTAGACGTGCATGTACACACTCGCACACACACATACACACACCTCCACTCATGGAAGAGGAATAAAATGATTATTGTCAAGGTTTTGTAAGAAATGGTTTTGGTGAATTTGGGGTGAGACATTCGTGATCTTATTTATCAGAAGGCTAAAAATCATCACCTTTCTCTCTCCCAAAGAATCAAAGGCTGTCTCTGCTTGCTTTCAGGCGATTACCTCAGGATCTGCTAAAGCTACACCGAACAAAACCATTCATGATGCAGGTTGTGGGAATACAGCAATGTTATCACACATTCTTCAGGGAAACATCATCTATTATCCAGTGTATCTCTTCCTATTGCTCTGCTCTTTTCCTCATCTATTTCTGCCATGAGCCGTGCATGCAACACCAACATACAACATCACCTCACTTATTTTTCTGACTCCGAGCTCCCTTGCAGAATCTATATTAAGCCTCAGTTTCACTACTGTTCTGCTGATATTAAGACCCAGTTGACTTGTGGTCTTCTTTTGCTTTTCGTCTTCTGGTCACAAATGGTGTTAACTCCTCGGGCTGTCCAGCTGCTCTGTGCCTGGTGTTGGTGTTGTGGGGAAAAAGAATTGCCCCGCCACTCTCTGCAAACATATTTTTGCTCACAGCACAAGTCACATCCTGTGAGTAATCTGCTGAATCACTGTTTGTCTATTACATTGCTCAGTACTGGGGAAATACAGATCATGATAGCACACTGGAAACATATTGATGCAAACATTTAGCAACAAATGAACTCAAACATTGCCAATGTTTCACCATGTGGGACATCAGGAATGCAATATCACAATAAAGTCAGCAAATTAAACCCCACACAGATGCTGACCATGAAATTTTAATGCCAGCGATCACGTGCAATTTCCGTTTTTTGTTTTACCTCAGAGGCAAAAAGAGATGAACTGATGAAAAAGATTAGTGTGGGATGTTGTGTTTCTGTAATCATCACATGTTTTATATGTGTTAACAGAATAATATTAAACCTTTTCTTCAAAGCATGTTGTACTAGTGTTGTAGACACACAGTGCAGACACACCAAACCATGAAGAAGCATCTTAACTCCTTTATCCAACTCTCTGAAATAATAAGCTTAAAGCTGTTAAAATGTAAACCACAAGCATTTATAATGAGGAAAACACAAGTGGCTCCAGATCTTAAGTTGAAAAAAAAAAAAAAAACATCCTGCCTGTTTAATACCTAAGACTAATGGGAAAATTGTTTTCATGAGACAGTGCCAGACTTGTGGGCAGGAGATAAGGATTTGAGCATTTGTTTCACTGTTGCAGCAAAATTCCAGCTAAAAAAACAGATTTGTTTGAAAAGAAATAGTAAAATATTTAACATAAAATAAATATTGATGAGGCAGGTGGAGGCTGAGTTTAATGAGAGTAAAACAACAATGATTATATCTGAGTCACACGGCACTGCACTAACCTGCATCACTGCATACACCACCCACTCTGCTTTGACCTTTGGGTATAATGTATAATTTCAGAACAGCATATTTTTATGTCTCTTGTATGTCCACTCTTCCTGTTGCAAAGAAATTATCCGACATTATATTCCAAATCTGCGCTCCATACATTTGTTGACATCAATGTTGTCACTTTTAACCCTGCAGGAGAAATGCCAGCGACCTATTAAGATGCGCAAACACACAAATGGCAACCACAGGGGATGCTGTCTTCAGGTATGAGATTTGGATCCTGGGTGAACTTCCCAGTGTTGAGCCTTTAAGGATGTTTGTGTGGTATAAACTGGGGGCACAAATGTTGACAGGCAAATTCCACCAGGAGGTTCTCTTCTCGACAAGTGGACCCCCTGCCACCTGTGAGAGCTCTGATGTGCATCAGTGGCTGAATGTTACCAGACCCCTCTAAGCATGGACAGATTATGAGACAAAAGGCCTCCCGTCCTTTCTACACTAGAGTGAGACGCTCAGACTGAAGGAGACACAAAATGACTACAAAGACACATTGTAGCAGCTGTGCATCTCTTTTGTCTCCTTTCAGTCACTTTGCATCTACAGTCATTTTGTGTCTCTTTATAGACTTTTTGAGTTTCTTTGAGTTGTGTGTCATTGTAGTTGTTTTGTGCCTTGCTGTGGTGTTTTTTATGTCTCTTTTAATTGTTTCGCATCCCATTTTGTAACTCTCACTTTGTGGTTGTCACAGCCCTGGGTCACTATGTGTCTCTTTATGGTTGTTATGTTGGACACGGTCTTGCTTGTATATAGAAAGGTTTATTACAAGAAGTCCAGCATCAAATCAAGCACCTAGGATTGCCTGAGAGAGGGTTCGAAGCCAATATGAACTACTCTTAATAACAGCTCCAACTACCCTGCTTATAAAGGTCGGTTGTTTTTGTGAACTTTGATACAAAATGAAACATATAACAGCGAGACACTCTAGTTAAAATTCAACCTTTCAACCTAGCTAATTAATTCTTGACCTGGGCCCCTAACTGGCCACATCAGACCCAGGACGTCAAATACCATATGGAACTTCAGATACTACAGTTATACCTCTTTGTGGTTGTTTTACACCTCTTTTTGGCCAGTTTGCACTTTGTAGTCTTTTTGCACATCTTTGCAGTTGTTTTGCGTCACTTTGTTGTTATGTCACATCCTCCAGTGGTCATTCTCTGTCTCTGTGTGGTTGTTTTAGATCTTGTGGTCATTGTACACCTTGTTCTGGTTGTTTTGTACCTCTTTGTGGTCAATTTGCATCTCTCTGTAGTCTTTTGGCATCTCTTTGCAGTTGTATCGCATTACATTATTGTTGCGTCACATCCTCCTGTGGTCTCTCTATGTCTCATTTTTGTTCAAGATGATCCTTGTGGTCATCTTTATACCTCTTTGTGGTCAATTTGCATCTCCTTGCAGTTGTTTTGCATCACATTATGTTGTGTTGCATCCCTCTGTAGTCATTCTGTGTCTTGTGGTTGTTTAAGATGATCCTTGTGGTCGTAATGCATCTCTTTGTGGTCATTTTTACACAACTTTGTGGTTGCTTTGCATCTCCCTTGTTGTACTTTGCGCTTCTCAGTAGTTGTTTTGTGTTTCCTTGAGGTCTCATGCCCAGGGGGTCAGTGGCCCCCACACCTCGGGGCATGCACCTGGTAAAACAGTTCAGGAACCATTTACTGCTCTGTAAGTGCTCAGTGTGTTCACTCCCACTGTAAAAAACAGCTGCAGTCCTGTAACAACTCAGTGGGTGAATGGGTGGGAATGTTCACGTGAAATGAGAGGCAGGAAAATTGATATCGTAGGGAGATGAGATACATTGTAATAGTGAGTGGAAAGTGAGCTGGGATGTGAATTAAGCCTCCTGAGCTAGCCTGCTGCTCGCTGCACCCCACACAGTGTCTGCATTACAAGCAGCTGGTAGGTGGTGAGATGTGGTTGACGTCTGCTTGTGGGCAGATTGTCTGTAAGTGTTTTTCAAGGAGATGAGAGGCTCTCCATTGACTGGGAAGATGGACTGCCTTACACAGCCAAAAGTCACAAGTGAACATCTGCTGCAAGAAAACATTAGAAAACATTTTTTTTTTCCTTCCTTACAATAGACCCAGAATCTCCTCAAGACTTTGCGGCTGGTTGCCATAGTTATGGCAGGCAGTAAAAAAAAACACAGCTGAATGAAATTATTAATAAATGAACAAAACAAGTCTCCTGCGTTGAGCTCGCCTGTGCACATGCACAGCAGAGTACGCTAATAACATCCTGTCTAAAAAAACAACAGTAGACGGTGGATGAAAAAATTACACGGCTGCATGAATACACCACTTGAGTTGTTGTTTTGGATGCTATCCATTTAGTATTTCATTAATAGATTAGTGTATTTTTGAACATGGATGGTGCATTTGCTGAAAAACAAGAACTCTAAATACCCTCCCTCCACTGAAATATTTTGGCTACATTTTTAACTGTGTCCTTAATCCAAGATTCAAAATGGCATGATTCATCACACAGTGCCCAGTGCCTCTTTTTATTTCAGGTTTATGTTTAAAACTGATAACCAAGCCTCATTGAGAACCAATTGTTCCGTGTGTGAAATGATATAACAATAGAGGAATCTGCAACCCAATCCTCTTGACACAGATACAACATTGTTTGATAAGGCAGATCTGCAAAGCTGGGGGTGGTCAGCATGAATACACTTGTTCTATTTTTTATTTTTATTTTTTTATTTTTTTGGATGATGTATTTAGTAATTTACTATTTAAATGCTTTGAATTTATCTTTGAAGTATCTGAGGGAAAAACAAAAACCTTTTTAACATTTCCCGAAATGAGTGCGTTCACTTTCTTCAAACAGATAGATGAGATCAATACCTCTTTAATGTCTGTGCATGAAGTATGGAGCTAGTGCCAGGAGAGACTTAGTTCATCTAAGCATAAAACAAAGAAAACAGGCTCTCTCTTAAGTTAAAAAAAATGCCTACAGACATCCTAAATGTTATGTCATGTTATAGCAAAAAAAACAATGTTTTTGTGCTGTAGGTTCTGCATCCCTCCTTCATTACTGGGGGAGGTAAACAACAGTTTGTAAATACTCTGTTAGTTTTTTACTATTTGCTGCTCTGTCTGTCTGTCTCAACATGTTGGTGATTTTATTATTGTACAATTTCGTTCTGAAATGTTGCTTTTTAATTTTTCCTCCACTTTTAATTTCTGTGTAATAAGTAGCCCTCAGTCACTGATTGGACTCACAAAGATCAGCACAGCCATGGTTCGCACAGAGCAAAACCAAAAAAAAAAAAAATCTAGTCAGATTTTCAGTTCAGGCAATCAGTGTAAATATACTGTTGTTCTCAGAAACATATCTCGACAGTTCTACTTTATATAACTAAAGCTCAACTGTAGCACACAGTGACATCAATGCACATACTCTGACCATCATTAGCATCTTAATATCTCTGTAGTTCACTCTGACATCACCACAGTTCTACTGCAGCTCCAAATAACTCACCGCTTTTCTACTGAAGCTTACAATGCAGGCTGTTCTCATTAACTGTCCATATGCTTTCCTGTGAAAAGTAATGCACACAAATTCGTACTTATCCTACATAATCATGAGCCAGTAATTCAGAGACATGTATAGCTGTAGAAACATTCCAATTCTACTGTACACAAACTGTGCCCACCACAAAACGGTTATCTGAACCCTGCAACAACGTGATTCTGTAGTGAATAAATATGAGGCCAAAAGTAGCAATAATCCACTTTGTAATTCATTATACATTAAGATGTGATTCACTTTATAAGTAACGAGATGTAACCGTTATCCTTACCCTTCCCTTACCCTCTCTTTAACTTAAAGGGCCAGTGTGTAATATTTGGCATGGTTTATTGTCAATCTGAATCTGAATCTGAATATTCTACCCATTAATATGTTTATACAAGTGTATGATCGCTAAAAAATAAAATTTGTTTGGTTTTCGTAGCCTTATAATTATACTTTTATATATATATATATATAGCAAGGGCCTTGCTTTAGAGAGGTTGCCATCTTGCGCCGCCATGTATGTATGGCAGACCGAGTGGACAATCCAGCCAGCCAGAGAACGCGTTTCGCGTGTATAAATGGACCAACGAAGACAGCGGAAGGAAGGAAGAAGGAGGAGGAAACAGCAGAGAGTGTTAGTAGTTCGTCGATAGAGAGTAGTGAAAAGTTTTTTTAGTTATAAAGTTTGCGAATGGACCACACTTACCACGCAACAGGAGAGAATGAACCCGAACCGTCATCTGCGAGGAAAAGAAGACGCAGCTTCACTCCTTGTGATGCACTCTCTGCGGCGCTTTTCCTCCTGGTGATATCTCCCCAACAATGGTAGCAGTAGCACCGAATCCCATTCTGTGCATTCAGCCTCTCTTCTCGCCCGCTCAGCATCAAACACATGGAGTTCCTCATCTGTGTGCTCCGGCTCAAACAGGTATGGCTCTGGGTCTGTGTCCGCTACAAGAAACTCTTCAAAATCGCGTTCAAAGTCGTCCATTGCAGCTACTATAGTCCGGAGATATTGCTAGGCTAAATAAACAGCTGAGCTCTGTTTACTGGCTACGCTGTCAGTCAGTGTGCGGGCTGGAGGTTGGCGGAGCAGGGGGGGGGGGTCCCCACTCAGCATGGTAAACGAGTATGTGTGTAAAGTCATGAAGTGTGTCTGTTATGCTAGAAGAGTCAGAGTTTGGGACGGAGTGGAGTGTTACCGGAGTTTCTGGATTGCTCAAATAAACAGGCCTTTTTCCCAAACGCTCCTCTGGTCTCCTGCTCGTGAGGGATTCATTACAATATTGTAACATGGCTTAGATTTCTAAATAAACATTCACCTCGTCGCTAGATAGACCTACTCCTGAAAAAGTCGTGCACAAGGCTTTTTGTCCCTACGAGGCCACCGTCATTTACCCGACAGGAGGGGTGAGCGAGTGAGCCCTGCAATCTAGAATTTGACCACTGATGTCACTGTTTTCAACCCATTTTACACACTGGGCCTTTAATAATTCATTAGCTAACTGCTAACTTAGCAATTTTGTCAGGGCTTCCATTTTAAGGTTTAAACGGCAAAGGGGGCTGATGGTGGAATGACGTGTAGGTATGGTAGGCAACCTTGTAGCTAGTGGGCGTGTCACGTAGCTGCTCCAGCTGCAGCTTTCATAGGATATCATATGACGTTGAACAATGACATCACTAGAGCTCTAGTTTACCTCTTGATAATAGACTACAATTCTACTGCAGCTCTTTGTAACATCGCTACAGTTCTACTTTGGCTCACAATAACTCACTAGTATTCTACTGAGCTCACAACTATGTCATTGATGTTCTAGTTTACCTCTCAGTGACTCACTAGACTTCCACTGTAGCTAAATTCATCAGTAGGGTTAATCTCAATAACTCACTAGTGTTCTGTTGTAGCTCACAATGACATCATACAGCACATTTACATGTACGTAAATTATCCATTTATGAGGCTAATTCCAATTATGGTCATATTCAGGATATGGTGTTTATATGAGCACAGAGAAATCAGGTTATTAGTAATCCTCATATGATGATTGTATGATAAATACTAGTATCCTGGTTACTGATTACTGCATTGTATTTGCAGGTACTTTGCTGTTTACAAAACAAACTGGCAATTTTGTAACTGTTAATCTGACATTCTTACACCCTGTAACTGTTAAAATAATTTGGCTGTAGCTTAAAATGAATTTACCTTTTCTTTTATCTGTCTTGGCATTGTTACATACCAACAGTGTAGCATACTTGGCTCCTCTACCTGGAAGACAAGACAAGTCCTCAAGGTGGACTGGTGTCTGCCTGTCACTTTTACTTGCATCACGCAGAGCAAGGAAGCAGTGGACGAAGATCCGCGTCTGTGACTGGTGGGATGGAGTTGTCATGATGGAGATTACTGATTCCAAATTGAGACAAAATTTCCACTATAGACTAGAATGGGTCAGCATTTTGATCCCTTTCACCACCCAAGCTACTAACTATATTTAAGTCTTTCATCAAAGAAACACAAAACTCTGTTTACTCGTCGCTGCAGAAGTGAGACACTTTTGCCGCTGCCATTGCTGTTACCATGTAACCAAAGTAACAGCTAGATTTGTAAACAGGATATGAAGTTGACATGCTCAAACACATGAACAAGATACTCCAACAACCTCTTAATAAACAGGTAATTCATGTACATGTAAGTACACTGATAAAGTTCTAGCTGGCTACATTAATCTTAATCACACCACTAGTGTTTTACTGTAGCTCACAATGACATAGTGTATTTTTAAACCAGTCATATTTATGCTCAAAATATTGACCTTTGAGACCTTATTAGACTCAGCGTTGGACAATCTATTTTACCTGCCATTGATTATTCCCTGTCAGATGAGAGACTAAACAAACTGTTTACCACACAAGATACAGTGTGCACCACAAAGTGAAATTCAAAGCAAGGCAATATACGTTGCCCTCCTAACCCAAGAGATCTAGGGAAGTAAAGGTTGACTTTGCTGAAGGTTAATCACAGTAAACTACATCAAAAAATGTCAGCAGTGGTTATTGTCCAGTTTTCATTTGCTGTTGCTCTTACAAACAAACATCTCCATACACAGCAGTTCATAATCTCATCAGCAATCACTGATGTGTTTCATGCGTAGGTGGACATCTCATTTCAGGAATGATCATTTTTTTTTGGACGACTCTTCCGGTTCCTCTTGTGCACACTGGACCACCTGGGGACTCCGCGGCCCTTCACAGTGACCTCTGCTGTACCATTGGAGAGGCATCTGTAATCAAGGGCTCTAAAGCTGCTCCCAAGCATCAATTTTCGGTGATGATTTTCTCAGTTCACAAGAGGCTCTCAGATCTGCCCATAATAAAGTGGCCACTCACAAACAGCAGGAGATGAGTGTCATCTTAAGCCCACGTATAGAATAAGAGAAGAGGATAGTGGTAATGATGATGATGAGCGTGAGGATAAATGTGAT